>NC_080725.1:602500-902500 GCF_019097595.1 Hemibagrus wyckioides
TGCCTGCCATAGCTTCACCCAAAACCTGCAGGTCAAACAAAACATCATCACACACATGACTAAAAATACTTCGGAGTCACCTACAGACCCAAAACAACACGCAGGAAAAAAAGTCTACAAGTGCAAGGATCCGCTGTTCACCTTGGAGTTCTCCATCACACTGTCGATGCAGTCAAAGTAGCCCATGTCGTTCACTGCCTCGGTCGGGTTCTCCAGCATGCCCCGCACCGTCTACACACACACACACACACTTTAGTTAAAAAAATCCACCTGATGGTGCACAAATAAAGCTGAACCTAACTTAAGTCATCTATCATTACAGCCACATTCTCAATATCTGAATGATTTAAATGATTATATAGGTGACTGATATAACAGTAAGGTACCATTTACACAACAGATTGATTTATATTTATAGTACACTGACCAACTACAGGTTTCATAACAAGAGAGATGAGAGCAAATAAATACAGCACTATAGACCAAATGGCCGATTAGACGTTTGTCCATTACACCGTTATTTATTTATTTATCAATAACTTTTCTCTCGTTTGTTCATAAACAGTTTGTTTCTTAATGTCTTTTTCAACAAACCCAAAAACCTGTCTCTAAATATCGTGATGCACACTGTATATGAGGTTATATTACATTTTTTGCATAAGAGTGAATAGCAGAGCATTATAAAGGGAACATCAGAATAAAAATTGCTTAGAATTACTATTTCAGAGCAGAACTACAGTGGTGACTGGTACATTTCTCTTATTTGTTGCAGAACTACAGATAGAGATGTAAGCTTGGTTTATGCTCTTGGCATTAAAGATGTGTAAACTCTTATGGAAGAGTCCAGCATTCCCTTAGTTTAAGTAGTAGTTACAAAAATATGCCATTTTGCCCATATACTCCATCATGCCAGAGCGGATTTATCAGGAAACAGACGAGCTACCACAAAATAAAATAGAGCAACTGTGGGTCTGTTAAACCCAAGGTAAAGTGACAAAATAAATGAAAACAATATTTTTGCACTGCTGCCTGACCGGTTTGTGCCCGAGCACTTCTTAATCAATCACTATAAAGTTATAACGCTATACACTGACCACTAGTATGTAAGTACAGTGCAGAAACGCAAACGCTGATGAGTGGTACGTCATGTGACAACTATAGTGCCTGTAATTATTACTGCTTCCTGCTATATGACAGGACTTTACATGAATGACCAGCCAACGACCAGTCAAACGCAACTTTTTTCAACCTCACATTGTAAATCTGAGCTACAATAGCCTGTTTCACACATATGAACTCTTAAGGCATAAACCTAAAGAGAGAGAAAGAGAGCACAATAAAAAACAGAATCAAATGTGAAAGGAGAGAAATACCTCGAGCTCCCTCAGTGCGTTGTCACATTCCTTCTGACCCGGTGCTTGCTGTGTACACATGGTGATCAGCTGGTTGATGCTGTCAGTCACGGCACTGTTAAAACCAACGGAGAAAGGAGAAGACGTGAGAGATATGAGATACGCATGAGATGAGGGAGAGAGGGAATGTGTGGGAGAAGGAGGGAGAGTTAGAGACATGGTGATGAGGAAAACATAGAGATTGGGGAGAGGGAGAGATACGGGAGTATAACACAGTCCGCCCACACACGTTACCACGCACTAGCTTCCATCTCACTCTCTGTTTCTTTCTCTCTCTCTCTCTCTCTCTCTCTCTCTCTCTGACTCAGCTTAGCTCTTGAGTGGCAGTATAGGAATAGGAGTTTGGTAGTCCTGGCTCTAAAAGGCTGTCATACCCACTCACATTACATAATTGTTCCCTTTTCCTCTTAAACGTATAAAATCAACAGGACAGAGCTCCCAGGCTGTAGCATAGGCTGGTATAAAAAGAAGACAATGCGGGGTGTGTGTGTGTGATTTGTAGGAACATGTTAGAAGCTTATGTCACTTTTAACGCCACTGTGTAACTTCCTACAGTGCCTAAACAAGTTCAGAACTCTGTGTTAAAAACAAACAAGCACATACAAAACAAAGACAAATCACTCAAAGGTTTATCATTTTTAAAAGCATCTCTAGACCTGTAATAAACTGAATATTGAAATGCAATGGATCAGACTAGTTTCCTTATTTCAGGGTTTTGTTTAAAGGTTTCGGATCCAAACTCCTTTTTCCAGTAGGCGGACCAGAGTTGGTCAGTTTTTACCTAAAAGCCAACCCACAAATCATAAATGATAATAACTAAGCAGTAGGAGTAGGTTGAGGTCCACTGCAATTTCGATCTAATATGCAGGCTGCATAGATCTAATCTAAAAACATCTAAACAAAAGTGATGATCTTGGTGAATGACAATTATCAGATAATTGTGACACTTGACTGTCTGAATCAGTCAGACAGATATCATATCAGACACCACCATCAAAGAGACTGACTGAAACAGAGTCCTGTGAGTCAGTTTGGTCTGACTGGGTTAAATAGATGTTTGAAGAGAGATGAGACAAGCAGAACTAATGTGTGGGGTTCTAACCGTGCAGCAGCAGCCAACTGGTTCTTCAGGTTGGGGGAATTGGGGTCAGTAGACAGAGCCTTGGCTGCCAACAGCAGCTTGCTGGATGACATAGAAATGGTCTTCAGGTTGGTCACCACCTGAGTCTGGTCTTCTTTAGACTGTGCAGAAAGAAAAACAATGAAATCATAAAAGAAAAGATATAGTTTTCAATATTAATATGTTTATATTTATAACCATCATAAACTTTACATCTAAAGAAACTGAGCGCCTACCTGGGATTGACCAGCCATGTCCACTCCAGCCTCCAGGAAGTGGCTGAAGTCTTGGCCGAACTTGCCCGATGCCTTGGCCAGGTCCTGCGTGGTTCCACGAGATGCCTGCACCAGCTCATTGGCTGACTGGTTGAGGCCGGCGGCCGCCTGGTTCAGGTTCGCCTGAGCTTCCTGGAAGCTCTTCCCACTAGCTGGGAACTGAAAATTGAGAGAGGAAGGAGTTATAGATAAATTTATTGAAATATCCCTACAAATGGGTTCTTTAGTGCATGTATACTATTAAACTGCTTTATTTTTTCACTCTGTGTTGTAAAAGATTAAAATATACACTGGGTCGACATAAATGGCTTGTGTCTCTATCTAAAAATAGCTGGTTCCGGATTAAACTTACAGGAAATATAGCCTAAAGCCTGGTTTATAATGTGTACGATTGCAGAGACAGCATGGTTTAAACACTCACATGTGTATCTTATGTACATCTGGAGGATTAAAAGCGATGCCCACTATCGGCACACGGCAGATGTTAATCAGGAAATGTTTACAGAAACACACGTGTTTCTGTGCCGCAGCGCACGCGCACACGCACCGTTCATTTCCTGCTAAAACTTTCCCCTGATGATGAGACTCATGAGCTGCATCTCATATAAAACATTACTACACAATCTCCTTACTAACTAGACTAAGTATTTTACACAAATTATTTTGGAATATGGGTTTGCAAAACATTGAAATGAGAGGTTTCTGGAATTTCAGACACACAGTTTGTTCAGTCCGTTGTGAACAATACGTTTTACTGACATTGTGTTTTTATTAATTAACAGAAAACATGAACCTATCTTTACAGGCAATTTTCTGCAACAAAAACTGCTAAATTAAATTCAATTGTAGATGTATGTAATATACACATTTTATACTGCAACATCACATGCTCGCTTTGTTGGATATCATCTCAGGAACCAACCAACAGATTATGCTGGTTTTCAAATGAGGTGTGAAATACATTAGCAACGTAATCTAAAGAGGCAGCTGTTCTCACCTGATCAGAAAGCAGCTTTTTGCTGGCCTCTCCCACAGTCCTAATGGCATTATCCACATCTCTCTGTCCAGGAAGGCAGTTAACACATCGGTTCAGAGCCTGAGACACAGCCTTGGCCACCTGAATGAACACACATAACACAACACACACCAGCAATTATCATCTGTTCTGAGACAACTCTTAATAGAACACTAATCATAGATTACTTGAAACGGAAAACATTTATCTTTTCAAATGAGTGAGCTCTCTGATGCAACCAGCAGCATCATGAAGTCTGACATCAGCAATTAAAGGGAGGTTTTTATCCTAAATATAAACCAGCTGCACTAGAGTGTCAGACTCTTCTACAAATGGGATTGCATGTCGAACCTGGGCAAGTCGCTGCTGGCTGTCTGGGTCTCCAGGTTTGGCAATAGCTCTTTTGGTCTCTTCGACTAGGTTGCCCGATTTGTCGAGGACATCTCCAGCGCAGTCCAGCATGGCATTGCACGCCTGTGGGTCGTCTGTGGTCGCAGCCACTCCACGGGCTGCAGAGGCCAGAGAGCGGAGAGCCTGGGCCACATCACGTGCGGCCATGCCTGTAAAGGAGCATGCATTATTCACAATGAAATAATTTTATATTAAATCATAAATTGATGCTACAGTTGATTGCCAAAAATATTATCCAGATTTATGGATGTGATTTTCAGTAAAAGTTTATAACGTTTATGATTACTATAAATCACTACAGGTAGGGGGGTGCTTTAGGATTCACTTGCAGAATAAACATAGAAATATATCATGAGTGAACCATCCAGTATCAATATCCAACACAGAAGATTAGTTACTCTTGAATTTAAGAGTAATTGGGTTGATTGTTTGATAGCATGCTCACCAGTGTAATTCTCATTGCCCTGTGTAGCTTCACTCAGTAACTGGGCAACAGCGGAGCTCACTGCCTTGGTGTTGGAGCCCAGGTCCTGAGAGCACTTCTCCAGCTGATACACACACACACACACACACACACACACAAAGAAGATACACAGACACCAGTGTGAACTCACTGATGAAGAGTACGTGACTTGTCAGTGTTTGTGATTATGCGTATTTTATCACACTCTCAGAAGTGTGAGCAGGACTTCCACTTCTCATTCTCTTAATGTTTAGTATTGTTAAATATATAGTGACACAGATGAACAGATCAGAAGACTGCAGCACAGATAAACAAAGACATATATCAATAACTAGCCGAGAGGAAATCCTCCAACCACTGCAGTTGTGTGTGTACTAGTGCTTGCCCCGTGACAGGAAGTGTGTGAAAAATTGGTGACAGAGCGTGGGAGCCTATGAGAAATGTTGCACTGTGGATTGAGCAGACGATAAACTGAACAGTAAGAGAACGGAAATATGGTCTCTCTCTCTCTCTCTCTCTGTTACTTTCGGTACTGATATGTTCTCTCTATTTATGCAGCTTTATATCTATAAAGACAAGTATTGGTGTGTGTGCGTTTTAAACAGTGAAAACATGAGTACCGTTTCTCCAGGAAGAGGTCGGAGTTTTCCTTCAGCTGCTGAGGCTTTAGCCTCCTGCATGTCTTTCTCTAACCCTCTTATCATATTCAGAGCATTATCAATCTCCAGAGGACCACATGCCTCCTGAGCCTGGAAAAAAGAATGCTCGGGGTAAAACTGATAGAGTTCCAGATATAGTTAGTGATAAGTTATAAATTGTTAATTATAGACATTATTATAATATATCTATTACCTTTTGAGCGGCCGTGCGAAGTTCAGCCAATGCACTGGCCAGATTTTTGGCACACTGGCTGAGCTGCATGGCAGAGGCCTGGTCACTAATAGTGGGCACTGTAGCCTTGGCTGCAGTCACCATCTTGGCTCCAGGCTGACAGAAAGATAAAAAGGACATCGTGAGCCACAATATCTACTTTCAAACTTACTTACTTTTCCAAAATAAGGACAGCATCTTGAAAAGACTGAGCTGTGCAAAGAACCTGCAGGAAGTTCTGGCTGGCTCCAATTAGGGCAAGCTGAGCACTGGGACTGTCAGGCTGCGCCTGGCTGCCTCTCACTCCCTGCACCAGCTGGGGGATCTGGTCTGCCACCACCTGTCAATCAAACACTTCTGGCATCACAAAGACATCATGGAAAAATGTAGCATGTGTGCTAGACACTGTTAAAGCTCATGCAGTTGCTAAAGCTTGTTACCTGAGAAGCAAAACATTAACATTCATTCCGAAACATCTAAGAATTTCATTATACATATTGAAGAAATCTGAAGAGCATCTTCAGAGCACCTTTTGTGTCTCAGCAACCATACTCTCTTATCCCACAGTGTTTACGTTCTGTGGTAAATGCACTCTGGAGATTTAATGCGGTCGAAACTCTGACCTCATCATGATACTGCAAAGGCAGGAAGTGAACCTATGAACCTACCTTGCAGCTCTGAACAAGTTGCTGTTGTGCAGCCGGGTTCTTGTTTGACGAGGCAGCGTGCTGGGCGGCAGCTATGATCTGAGTCGCGGATGCGGCGGCTTGTTTTGCAGCGTTCTGCAGGAAATGTTCGCTTGATTAAACATCACAACAGCACACCAGAGACATGTTTATCCAGAGCTGATTCTAGTCATTTACAAAGAACAGTGTAAAAAAAAAAAAAAAGAAAAAAAGAAAGAAAAAGAAAAGGAAGAAAAATGCACAGAACCGCAACCCTGATAAACTACAGACCAAAAAAGGTTCCTGAAAGGTCAGAAATCACAGTTCAACCAAGCCATCTATTGATGAATTTGAAACATTTCATTAGAGAGGATTTGTATCACGAGCTGGATTTACTACTTTATCTATCTCTATCTGCATGAGATTCACGCAAAACAAGAATGAAGTGGTGCCATTAGTGTATAAACTGTTACAGTCAAACAGCATCGGTGTAACACTGCTCCGATTATTCAGATTAAACATGAATCTAACAAACTGTTCTACTTTTTGATGCTATATAAAAGAAAGCTATCAAAACATGGCCCTGGGGTTGTTTAATTTAAAACAAAATGCCACTTCCTCATTTGGGATTTAGAAAGTGCTTGCTCCACTATTCAAACATGAAACTCCTGGGAATTTAGCTATTCTTGTCAACATCCACTCCCAGTGCATCTTCTCACAAAAGCAAAGTATTTCTTTTTTTTTCAACGTAGGATCACCATGTTCTGTGCCTTTTGAGCTCTCATACTGCTTAGAGATAAAATGACAAGCTGAAACAATCTCAGCATTAAAGCACCTCGTCTCACAGTTTGGCCAAATCTTCTGTTCCCAGACATGTTTTGACCGGTTAGAAACGTTTTGAAAGTTTGATATTTTACCAGGCATACGAGCACCCCAAGCTAACAGAACATTAGGAGCGGGAATCTATCAGACTTTGCAGACCCATTTGCTTAAGGTTTATTGGTTATAAATGATATTAGAGTGAGACCACTTGGGGGGGGGGATTTTCCATTTTTTCCCTGTAGTTTTGTTTTTTTAAATCTGTTCTCACCTCCAGCTTGTTGACCAGCCTCTTTTTGATGGCGTTCTGTGCTGCTGCATTGGTGGCCATGCGCAGACCCTCAGCAGCCTCACGCAACTTCTGCTGCTGCTCCTCACTGTCAGGGTTGGCAGCAGCACCCTGTGTTCATGCGCACAGACATTCACACACAATATGGCTATAATTCACTTCAGGGTGTGACATCTATTCAAAGAGAAGTAGCAATCAAATTCATGGCAATAATTCTATTCTACATGAAAGCTTTAATTCCACATGAAAGCTGCCATTTATTATCAGCTTTAACCTTCCACATATCCTGCTGTTATAAAATATTTAACAGGATTGGACTTGTAAGTCATTCTTTCATTAACTGTGCTTTGGTAAGAAAACTTCTGCTCTGCATCTATAAATCCTCAGCTCAGGATGAGGTCATAAAAACAGTGCCTTTATCTCAGGTCACGCACCTTGGCTGCCTCCACCATCTTGGCGGTGGCATCGGCCAGAAGCTTCGCAGCCGAGAGCAGTTTACGGGAGTTCTCTAGGTCTGTCTCTCCCTCCGCATCTGCTTTAATAGCGTTGACCAGATCAGATGTGGCCTGGGCCAGGATCCGTGCCTGTCGGACCATCTCACCTTAACAAACCATCAGGAAGAGAGAGCTTAGTCTGGGTACTGCAGTACCAGCATAACGCTAACAAGAAGGATAAACATACACGTGACATTTACGATATATATAAACATTTTCAAGGCAATTATAAAACTACCTTGAAGGTAACAGATGGCCATAAAATTACACTGCAGTTAACAACCACAAAAACTTGGTTTTTGGTCAAAAGCCTGTGCAATGAAATAGCCTGATAATCTCCAACATCACACCTGCATCTCCCATGGAGCTGAAGATGTTCTCGGTTACATCCAGGATGCGGTCTGTGGCCTCTCCGTGGCGCCCGATTGGCTGACCTCCGCTGGCATACTGCTTAATGTGCTGCAGCAGCTCGTTAAGAGCCTGGGTGACACCTGTGGCAGCCACGCCCACTTGCTTTAGCAGCTGCTCATCATTGGTGGCTCCCTGTGACGCCTCCACACAGCCTTCAACTGATTTAGCCACCAGTTTTCCTGCCTCAATCAGCTGCTCCTGACATACTGGGGAACTGATGGTAGGAGCCACCACCTGGAGACACACACAGAAGCATGAGGCTTAATCACTGATTCTGTCCAAAGGAATTATCTCCACATGGCTGAAGCCATAATGAAGCATAAATGCACAAATCCTAAAAGAAGAAGCCTTAAGCAGACAGAAATGTGGTGCAAGTTGTCTGACTGACTGCGTGTCTGTATAAATGTGTTTTATTCCTCACCCGTGTGCATGCCACCAGCTGAGAGGTGGACAGGGCACACTGTGTGGCAGCAGCGATGACCCGGTTTTGCTGAGCTGAGTCTTCTGTCTTCTGAGCCACGTTCTTTGCCTTCAGGACCAGAGTTGCTGCTGCTGTAGCTACAGCTTTAGCCAGCTTCATCAGCATGTCCTGCAAGAACGCGCGCCAATGCGCACACACATTTTAGTTTTTACCATTGATTTGTTTTGTGCAGACTCGAGCTCAATTGGGCTTTTGATTTATGTGTTAAGTTTATGATTATTTCATTTGTAAATTCTTCTTCAAATTAACCACAATGTGAGATATTGGTATATCACTAAAACAGCCTGACAGTTGCTTGACATGAACATCTCAGCTAGGCAGTGCCACTCCTATCACCTGTCTATCCTTTAAATCACAGGACAAGTGAGTGTTCAAGATATATTCAGTGATTTTTTGATTTTACAATGAAGTTATCTGAAGCTGGCTGCTTTCAAACTGAGAAATTAAACCAATACAGCCCCTCATTTTAAACTGACAGGCAACTCGGCTGACAAGCCCCACATCCAGAATGGGTGGAAATTTGTGGAATGTGGACATTTGTGGTCCACATAATTTTCTTTCGGCTGTTTATTGAGATGCCTCACACACCAGTGTCTCTACTGAGCATATAACTTTACTGAAGGAGAATATAAGTAATCTGACTTCATGGACTACAATCATCACGGAGCCACCATTAAGTGTTACAGAAATGTAAAACTGAAGTCCTAATATGATGAACAGAAAATCCAACAGGAAGATATCTGATACGTAAATGTAATAAATACTTACACATACAAGAGAAAAACCTACAGAGTGAGCAGAAACGATCCCATTCTACTGCGGCAAAAAAAAGTCTGATATTATTATTAAGGGTCACTGCCACAGATTAGTCCCGGGCACTTTGCAAAAACAAGCCGACGGGACTCTTGTTAAAATTACTGTCACTGAAGAAAGAAAGGACTGATTACTCCTAAAATATAATGTAAGCTGTTCACTAGTCTAAATAACTGATTACCCTAGCTAAACTAAAAGACCCATACCTTTTTAGAAAAAGAGATTATTCTTCTTACCAACTGAGATATTTTGTGAGCAGATTACGTTTATACACTACACAATTACAGACCCCACACCAGATGTTTTCACTCAACAATTATGAAGATAAGGAGCAGAGTGTAGGTTCAAATGATAATGTTTAAAGTAAGGCTGCACAATACTGACAAATATTACACTGATACACATTGGGATCAGCTCATGAACGTGTGCAAATTATTTTTAATTAATTAATTAATTGATTATTTAATTAATAAATTAATTTACACCCCCATGACTCCTAACAATGCCATTATTTATTAAAGCATGCATAAAAAACTATATGGAACCTCAGAGAGAAGATAATTAGTAAAATGTGGTTTTTTAAAGTGCTCAGAAATGGCAAGCTTTGTCCAATGTTGTCATCACTATATTGTGCAACATTACTTTAAAAGTATAACTTCACAGAAATACCCTGCTTTTGATAAACAAAAATATATTGCATGTGAAAACAAATTTCAATGAAACAAAGCAGTAAATGTTCTCTAAATTGTTGAGTGAAGTTCCATAATAAGTAGCCCACATTTTGATTGAATGTGTTCTCCAGCTAGAGTAAAGGAAGTGTGATTATGGAAGAATTAGTATGATTGGCAGGTGAAAATTAATTACTCTTCTTCGGAGGGCGTTTTGTTACCAGCATTTGACTATAATGATGAATCCGTCTCGTGTGTCTGAATGATCCTCTGCCTAAGGACTGATTAAAGGTCATGACAAAGAAAATTCAGGTTAAATTTGGTTACTTGGTTGCTTTCGACTCTGAAGAGTGTATGTAAATAGGTTATCCCACCTGGAACTGCTGGTCAGCGTCACTCTCTCCTATCTGCTGCAGCAGCTCTCCGCTGGCCTGGCCCACGTTACCTGCAGCCTGTAGGAGGTTCTGGCGAGGCTGTGAAGGACACACTGGTGTTAACATACGTGTGGTGATACTGCACCTGAGTGTTTGAGCACTGAGGGAGACAATGTGGTACCTCAGCGCTGGCAGGTTGAGCGGTCTTTAGCATGTCCGACACAGCACAGGCCAGGTTACGGGCAGCACCCAGGAGCTGCTGTCCATTTCCACCCTCGTCCTCCATCAGAGCCGCCAGCAACTTTACACCCTTGGACATTTCAGTCAGGTTGGAGGAGATAGTGGTCACTGCGCAGCCCACGGCTGTATAGTCCGTCTCCGCTGGATCCCCTATGACACAGACAGCATGTTCTAAGTGTGTGTGTGTGTGTGTGTGTGTGTGTATGAAAGCAGCCTCTGGTTGGGGTGCTGATGTTCTAAATGTCTTGATGTTGCCTATAAGCTGTTGATGATCATAGATACAAACCAGGCTTAATTCGAAGACACTGGTACTAAGCAAACAGATTTCCTGTTGATTTTCAACTAACCCTTTATTTGCTACTGAATTTAAAATGTATTTTAAAGTTAGAAAATTAGAGTTTGAATTAGCAACAACATGTTTGCATGTGGACTCACCTGCAGTGAGATTAACCATAGATGCTGTTCCTGCAGTAATAGCATCCACCTGAGAGTGAATTTCATGTTTGGACTCATCCATCTTGTTCTTCCTCCAGGCTTGAGAGGCCTTACAAGCAAAACAATTTGGGACGAGGACATAAAAATTAAGATTACTACCAGATGTCTGAACCAAAGATAAGTCTGTATTGCTTACAACGAGAGCGTATAAAAAGAAGTATAAAAAGGGTGGCTGTGTCTCACCGCATCAGTGCCCAGTGGTGGTAGAGAGTCAAAGTCAGTCAAAGAGGCCTGGGCTGCCTGCACTGCCTGCATACTGGAGTTAATGGTGCCGGTCAGAGCCTGTTGAGCTGAGGTCTGCAACAGGTAAGACATAGAGTTTTACTCTAGAACTAGTCTGCATTTCTGAGGTAACTTTATACAAAGTTCTGAGGCAGAATTTATACAAAGATTTGACAGTGTCAATTTGCTCAGATTTGTTATTTATTTATTTGCATGCTCTCGTTGGCAAATAACATGATTGTGCACAGAAGTAAAAATATTAACAGAGATCCAATTTAATGCAAAAGGAGTGGAAAAGCACTTGACCAATCAACACAGTACCTGATTCAGCAGAAACAGTCTGTGTTTAATCAGCTGTATCAAGTGTTTTACTTAGTCAGTATTTGGTAAAGCTCACCAGCGGTGGCATGTGCCCAGTGTGCATTTGGCCAGTGGTGATTTGCTGCTTGGCCTTAGGCATGGAGCCTGTATAGATGCACTCTGGACCTCCTGCACCTGGGCGCATGATGACAGGTAGGGCCACAGAGCCTGTCTCCACCCTCTCCACCTTATTAAACTGCTGCTGCAGCACTGTCGATCTGTGAGCAATGAATACCAGAAAGGTTAGCCATGATATACATGGTGGAAATCATGGGATTTAAAATAAACTAATACACAGTCATTTAGAATGCTGCAGTACATTAAAATAAAAATATAGTGATCAAAAACACAAAAGACTCAAGAGAGATAATGGATTTGTTAGAAAAAAAAGGCAGGCATAGCAATCACAGATTTGCCTCAAACCTTATTTGCATTTCATTTTGCAATTGTGAAAGAAGCGTCTTCATTTGAATAAATGCCATTAGAGATTTTCAGAATTTGGATATGGTTTCATTTCATCTTCTCTATGAAAAACTGGTCGGTGCTGCATATCTGCTTTAGAATGAACATTTTAGCTATTCTTTTAACTCTCCATCAGTTAAAAAAGCTTCTCGAATTCAGACAATGTTTGCATTCTGGAGTAAACACATTTATCACACAACAACCAGAGATGACCGCATGGACCATCATGCTTACTTTTTAGGTGAAACAGAATCCTCCAGCATGGTCGACTCCTCATCCCCCTCCAAGCCAAAGTGGTCTTTGCTCTTTTTCTGTGGACACAAAGATGTTCACACGGTTAGTTCCTGTGACTTTTCCCATGTTATATATCACAGGAGCCTGAAAGAAGCACTTTGTTGCCAAGATATTTACTCCACAAAGGACAAGCACCGAGGTTTGTTGTGGAATTCCTCAATCTCCT
Organism: Hemibagrus wyckioides; assembly: GCF_019097595.1. Lineage (NCBI taxonomy): Eukaryota > Metazoa > Chordata > Actinopteri > Siluriformes > Bagridae > Hemibagrus > Hemibagrus wyckioides. The sequence continues at coordinate 615,320 of NC_080725.1, forward strand.
GTTTGCAACTTCACGCAAACATGCTACAATGCAGATAAGGTCTTCAAATAAAACTAACTGGAAAACCTCGCGTCTGTTAGGGGCGATGGAAAATAGATAACTGTGAGATAGACACTTACTATAGAAATGCTAATTGTGTGGGTGTGTGAGAGAGAGTGTGAGAGAGAGAGAGAGAGGCTCTGGGTTGTTGATCAGAAGATCGGGGTTGAAGCCCAAACACCACCAAGCTGCCTGTGTTGGGCAATTGAGCAAGGCCCTTAAAGCTCTCTGCTAAAGGGGCACTATATCATAGCTGCCCCTGTGCTCTGACCCCAACTTCCTCAGCTGGGATATGTGAGGAAAAGTATTTCACTGTGCTGTAACATGTGTGTGGCCATAATAATACAGGCTTCTGTTAAATAAAAACTAAAAAAACACAACCCATAATTTTGCCTTGTAAATGAACCAGGAAGTAACGAAGTTTGACCACTACACTGCTGCATATTTTTGTGCTGGAAAATGAAGCAATTTCAGCCACAGACATTAGTCAGGGTGTGTCTGGAATGATTGCATTTCACCAATCGATGGTGTATGCTCTATTTTTAGCTCTACTGATACTGAAAGATGAGTAATGCTGAACAGTACAGAAAAGATTATTGTACTGTTGTATATGAATATGTAGTGTATTATTGACATTTGTTGTCAGACCATTGTACAATGTATTATATGTAAAATGGCTCACTGGAGAAAACAACATTAATCAGGATAACAGCTCATTCGCCAAGACGCATCATGGCAGCAAGCTACACCGTTCAATTCATTAAGAAGCAGTTACCTTTTTGAGGATGATGTCGATGTACCCAGCAATCAGCTGTGCGATCTGTTCTCCTTCAGTGGTCTGGACTGAGTAGTAGCCATCCTGATAATCTCCAAAGTCCTATAGAAATGACAGCGATAAGGTGTTACAGTGGGGTATAAAAACATTTACTAAATTGTGAAAACATCTTACAACTTCATACAACTCCATGATCATTCAGAATGTTTACTTATTCCTGCATCTTACATGCTGCAGAATGTAACATGAATATCATTCTCATTCAGTAGGCTTCTTGTCTGAGCTGGACAATAGATTTTTTTTTAGGCTTTTCCACTAATAACAGAGCTTGCATTACAGTGACAGAATGTTAAAGCCCTGATGGCTGTCCACAGATGGTTCATGTTCACACTGATGCTGCTTGAGAAATAATATGAACTGGCCACAGCTTTAATACCAAGTGTGTTTCTGACAGCTTCCAGCTTTTTGGTAATTTGCCAGGAAATAGTTTCTTGAATATTTCCCCAGACATTCAAAAATAAAAATAAACACTGACAAGCACGTAGCCTCGTTTCCATTCAAGATGTGAAAAGGATATTTTAAGAATCATGCCATGAATATCAAGCACTGTTTATTGTTAGTAGTAGTATTTATTATTATTATTATTATTATTATTATTAAAGAGGAACTATGCTGGTTTTTTTCTCTTTTGAAAAAAAAAAATTACATTAATGACAAATAAAACAAAACTTTCTTCTTGTGGATCAGAAACATTTTATAGAGCTATTATGCAATTAAATGCATCATAAGACACATCGGCTCGAAGGAATTACATTCAAACATGAAATTACAGCAAACACGTTCCTATTTTACTGTTAATGCAGAATTCAGGACTTAGAAAGAAAAACAGGTCAGATAAGTATTTAAAACAAGAAGTACACACAACAATTCCTGTGGGGGCGGGGCTTAGGGGTCAAAGTAGGATTAAAGAGTACATGAAAGAGTAAAAGAGAAAATAAAATCTATTTTGTCTCACACACCCACACACCCACACAAAGCCTGAACTCACTAGAGTGAAGCTTTTAGGGCTAGCAGCCCAGCGCTTGATATTGGTCAGACTCCACTCCTGCATCACCTCCTTGGTCTTCTCGTCCACCCTCATCACACTCTCTTTGGTGATGCCCAGCAGGCGAGGGACCAGCTTGTTTTTTCCTTTCATTTTTTCCTGCAGGGTGGAGACACACGTCATGCAGTCTGTTAACAGGCAAACTATTTCTGGTGTTAATCACCAAACCATTTACAAGCATGCAGCACTCCGGGTGTGGGCAGTTATCTGTCATCTGAAACAGTTGCATGATGAAATTAATTATTATTTTACCTTTACTAGGAAGAAAGACACTCCGTAGGTTTTGAGAGAGCGGGCCAGTTTGACGTAGCTGACTTTGGCTTCGATCTCAGTCATATTTTGGCAGTTCTTGTGTGCCTGATTGGTGGAAAGAAAACTCAGTCACACATCCAACGCACTTATGATGATTATCAATCAGTATCAATAGTCAGGATGGGTGACTATTTCATATTAGCCTTTATAAATGACGTCCTTGGAGAGTCTGAACACACCAGAATACAAACACTAGTCATTCTAAATACTACACATGTATTGAGGTAACAGATTACTGCACATTTATTACACAGCCTTCTTACTGAAGTGCATTTGCAGCCTCGGGCATTAACTGCTTTCATCTTTTCTGAGACGGCTCTCTACAGACACCATTAAAAATAAATGTTTGGGGAACAATAAAAGATGCTGCTGCAAATGTTTTAAATTTGACCGACTCATATGTTTTCAGCGTGTGCTTTCATCCCTAGCTAGAGCAGAGAGAGAGAGAGAGAGAGAGAGAGAGAGAGAGAGAGAGAGAGAGAGAGAGAGGAAACACAGCCGCCACCAGCAGTCAAATTCCTGAGCATGCTGCTATGCTCGCCCCTACAATGACATCAAACCAGAGAGCTAAACTCGAGCCCCTTACCTGGAAAATCTTCTTCTCTCCTTTGTTTTTCACGTACTCTTTGGGTAAAAACTCTTTCAAACTAGACGGATATAAAGAGATGAGTTTTCATTTAATTGTTCAGCATAAATGTAAACAATTATTATTATGTGGAGAAAAGGAATTGGACAGTTTAGATTCAACTCAAAAGGCTTTGGTCTGACTTGACACAACTATATGACATAACTAATCCTAACAAACTAAAGAACAGAAAATAGGAAATGAGGCATAAAAATGAGGTATGATGAATAAAATTAAAAACTCACTCAAGGAATCCTGGTTTGTGTTTGGACTCGTTGTGGTCACCAAACTGGATTTGACACTGGTAACCAGCAAACTCGCAGGCTTTGTCAAAAGAGACAGGGTGGGATCCGTTCAGAATGTCGTCTCGTGCCTGTGTAGGAAACAGACTGTGTGTTAGTAAGCTTACAAATTTACTGCTCAGGATTAAAGCCAGTGCAACCAACATTTTATAATACAGATACTACAGCAAGTTGTGTTGCTTTTATGACGCACTATAAGTACTGCAGGAGTGAAATAAACCAAAAAAATTTAATACACTGTCCTAATACAATGAACTCAGCTGTACTGGTGATGGGCCAAGAAACCTATAGTTTCCAGTAACATTACTACACTGGTTAATTTTGATCGGTTGTAAAGATGCAGCCGTTACTCCGAGATCAAGAGCAGAGATTTAGAGCAGATCCCGGAACACTCGGTGCAGGACAGGAGTACACAATGTGCATCAGATTCTCTGTGAGCTTCTGAGACTGTAATGTGTATATGTGCCTACTGAAAACCTATTATGAGATTATAAAATAAGAGCACATGCTAATAAGAGTTAGTAAACATAACTCACATTCATAACATGAAATGATATTAAATTTGATCCTTGGAAACTATAGTTTGTCTGAGATTGCGAGATGTGAGAAAACCATCTTCTACCTTTGTGAGGCTGGGTTGCATACCTGTACATAGAGCAGGTTGAGCTGAACTGGGTCTCTGGAGTCTACATTCTGGTCAGAGTAGAAGAACTTCCTCCTGAGGAGCAGCATCTCCGTCTCCTCCACCCCCTGCTCACGCAGCGTTCGCCCATGGTCCAGCCAGTTCACTGAACACATAAAGCAGCACAAGATATTAAAATTCCTTTCTTAACTACAATGCAATGTGTTGCTTGTGTGAACAAAATTGTACACAATGTGGTCATTACAAACATCAACAATGAGCAACCTATTATGATGTGTTCACTCATGGCTTTTATAATCCATGTTTACATTGTCATTTTAAAACAATAAAAACTGTGGGTTTTAGTGCGGCGACACTCTGACGTACACTCATCGTCGGTGTGGAGCTTCTGCTTGAGTTTCTCCATCTTTTTGTCGTCCCTCAGGAGGGTTTTGTCTCTCTTCAGTGTCCCTGTGGTCTCCTCCTTCTTCTCCTCACCGATATCACGCACCAGGGAGTATTCATCATGATTTGTAATGCCTGAAGAGAAAACATGTTCAAAAGTAATCAACATACTCCAGAGTGACAAGAAAATTAACCTAAATACACATGACACGATAACAGATTCCACATTAAACATCGCGGTTACTGGACCATGAGGCCTGCTTTTTTTATTTATTTCTTTATATTTTTAGTGAATGTCACTCAGCACACCTATTCTGGCACAGATGGTCATGAGCAAGTCGGTGACGATTTTGGAGTCATCCACCATGACTGTTTTCACTGTCCCGTCCAACATGCGGATCTTGAGTGGCCTCTGTTTCTTCTTGTATTCAAGTGTGTCCTGCAAAAACAAGCCGTGTCAGACAAGAGACACTTTCTACCAATTCCATCTGATCTAATTAATGCACTGGAGCTGTACTAATTGACTGAAAAGGTAACTCAAAGCTAAAACAGATATTTTGCTGGATGGACCTGTGATGCAGCTTTGTGTAGGTGTGATTAAACAGTGCTTTATGAGTCCTGCTCATATCACCATGCTGTGTTAAAGACTGAGCATGCTGAAAATGACTGAAGTCTCTACTAAGACATATTTCAGTAAGTGGATCAGATCCGGTCCAAAGAATCCACAGAATTATAGCAGACATGTCTCGAAACATCACAGTCATTTAAGTGCAATGAGCACCTACTATTAGCCACTTCTGAATTTTATTTAGTTCATGTGCAGTAATAATGAAACCACTGCATTTCATGTCAGAAGATTGTTTTTCACTGCTAAAAATGAACAAGGGCTAATCCATTCTGAGAATGTTGCATTAAAGTTCAGAAAAGATGTGCCTCTTCTTAGAAAAGAAAAGTAATACTTTTACATGTGCATCATGTTCAGACGTGAAAGTGGAAGTTTGCAGATTTCAACCACTTGCTGACTTGCAAAACGTTTTGCTTTCATGTAAACTTCTGCCCAACCTTCTTCCACTGCCGCTCTGGGAGCCAACTGTGATAATGAACTCCATTTATCACTGCAGTGACAAACAATACGACAGACAAGCTGCTTCATAAAATGTAGAAGATATGGAATAATGGGTAGACCTACTAGGAATTTAAGTACATGCAGGCACACACACACACTATCCCCCTCCTCAGCAGTGTACTTTCTCTACATGGGGAAACATGTGGTAGCAAGTAGACATTCTTGGCTCAGAACGACTGACTCACCCCATTTCTCAGCATGTAGTAGTCCAGGGCTTTTCCTGCTTCCAGCCAAATGCCTTTCTTTGGGTCCTCATCTGACAGGAACAGGCCATAGTCGTTGGCTGGAGAAGGGAGAAGAGCAGGAAGAACAGTCAGCTTATTTTACTGATGCGTTTAATGTACTGAGGACACGGCAGCGTTGGGTAATAAAAAGAGTCAGTCCACTTGTGTCAGTGCAGTTATAATTACACCAGGATTATATTTATAGAAAATCCATTACAGATGTCCACAATAGCTTCGAGGTGTTAAATGGGTGCTAAAATCCGCATATCTCTTTCCCTTTTAATAAGCACTGACCTCGGCAACCACAAGAAATGACTTAAGGTGGTACTATGAAGTATAAATGATTAAATGCTCTCCCACGTCTCAGTATATAAAAGTTCTTGATGTCTTTCAACCACACAGAATAGCTCAGATCTCTTTTCCTCTCTTTTGGCATCAAAATTCAGCATTTTTACCCCTGAGGGACCATATAGTGTCTCTCTACAGTCTGCCACTTAAGATGCTGAACATTCCATATTAGTTGTTGACGTTGGCCAAAAACAGGCGCTCAAAGTGGAAAATTACTCACAGGTTTGGACAAGAATGACAAGAACCACATCCAGAGGGAAGTTATTATGTAAGACTGGAAGAACTAGCCACACCCTGATCACAGAGCAAAAAGCAGCTTTGTTAGAAACCCTGAATGCATTTTATATTCAGGGATATTTTAAGGTTTTGGCAGAGTGTTCATTCATATTTTCCTATGGGAGGGGCTTTTGTGGAGGCAGAAGGGTGGACTCAGGACTTGTTTCTCAAGAGTAACTGAGGTCACTGGATCAGCGTGCTGACCGGAAGTGTTGCACTGAACACAGAATCTGGTTTGAAGACAAAGTGCTCTGAATTCAGCAGGAAAATAAATAGAGGGGAATTTAAAAAGGCTGTCATACTCCACAACAATAAGAGCAATGCACTACAGGTTAACATGAGTGAGCAAATTGGATTAGAAAAGCTATCAAAACAATCTCTTTACAGAAATATAATGCATCATGCTTTTTCAGCAGGAGGTTAATGGCATGGCCCAGAGAACATTAACAGGTCAAACATAATCAAACTGAATATCACTATAAAATAAGTTTATTACAGGCATCTTAATCCCAAGACAAGCTCACAGACGCACAATATACATGGACATTTCAGACATTTGCCGCCGGAGGGTGTGTGTTAGGAGACACTCACGCTGGCCGAGCTGTGCTTCAGGAACTCTCTCCCGGATGATGCGACAGGCGTCGTACACCATGGTGGAGGGCTCAAACTGCATTGTTTTAACCACATTTCCCACGCCGATCTTTAGTGATAGCGCCACCATGACTGCTCTTGTGTGTCTGTGTCACTGATAAACCTGCCAAAAAAAACAAAAGACACAAATGTTTATGTACTCACATTTCAAAAAACCTTTTTCAAAATTAATATATAGGCACACTTGTGTTTTGGTGTGTGTGTTGTCATTAATCTAAGTTGTGTAAGGAGAAAGACAGCAGTACCACAAACAATTTATTATCCGATTAAAAACGTAGAATTTACAGTAACTCGCTTCTGTGGTGTCGGAACTGACACACTGCTTCATCCTGCATGTGGACACAGTTCACGTTACTGAACTGTTGACCTGTACTGTACAGTGATGTTTGTCTCTCTCTCTCTTTCACACACACACACACACACACACACACACACACACACACATCTTTTATCCCTTCAGAGATTTAAAGAGATGTCTGCTGTTAAGACATTTTATCATTATCTACCAAAACAATTGTGCATTTTTTTTTTTTTTATTTGAGAATGATTTCAATTTCTGTCATTGTTCTCTTAATCACAGAACCCCACCTGCCCCACCCATGGGTCTTGCCTAAATGATGTTTACTTCCCCTTCAGAACTTCAGATTTTAAAATAAGACTTTAGCTTCCTTGTTTTGAATAACAAAAGGGAGGAGGACAGTATTTCACAAGGCACAACATTTAAAAGTTAAACGCTGCTTGACAATAAACTCCTGATCATTTACAAGAATCACAAACTCCTCTGCTTCTCTGAATGATATCAGCATGCTGAATCTTGTAGAGGTTTGTTGAGGCACTTCTGCCTTCTACTGATCTTATTTCAAGCATTGATCATTTTACTGTGCATGTAAGGAAGGTATACGAGTTGCAGATGTGAATGAAGAATTGCTAATATGCTCAAATGTTTAAGAATGAAAAACATTCCCCATAAACAACAATACAACATGGAGTGACTGCAAAAGTAAAACAATATGTAGATGTAGGGAGTTTTTTGCCTGCTCACAACAAAATCACGACTAAACAAACCAATTTAGTGAAATCGAGGACAAGTGACCTACGAATCAAAAGCCGAAGCGATCTAGTGACCATTCAGTTTGTACCCAGTGATGGTCATTTACAAGCGCTTCAAATAGTGGGACAATCTTAAAATCTTCCTCATGTGTGTCTTTCTGCAGGCTGCTGAGAGAACGTCCAGAACGGACAGCACACCTCACCTCAGCCCGAGAAAAAGAGGAATGCCAAAGGATACGGTCAACCACTCGTCGGGTTTAAACTCCAGCATGTTAGGTGGAGCGCACAGACATGTAATTTGCATCTAACCGAAGCCTATGTAAAGTCCAACAAGCATGTGGCTTAAACTGAAACACGGTGCAACCAAATTTAGTCGTGCATAATGCAGACAACTGTAAGGAACTCGAGCTATGCTTTATGCTCTTCGTGATGTGGAAACACAGATGTAGACACGGCCTTGCTTTTAACATCGCTGACCCAAAAGAGGAAGAGCTTCATAATAGTGCTCCAAAACAGAGGAACCATTTTGAATCGAAAGTGAGAAAGGCAAACCACACGCTTACAGTAAAAAAAAAAACAAAAAAACTCTGCTCTTTAAGCTCTGGTGCAATAAACATTCTGCATTTGAGTTGTTTCTTTCAACTCAAAGAAATTCAAACACAGCAAACAATTTCACAATTTAGCATAGATTCCAGAAAAATGTCCAGAGAAGAGCTTTCCCTGTCTGCTGCTATTGTTTTGTGGTGCACATGAGAGCAGCAGTGTGCTGGCTTTCCTCAGTTAGTGATGTCACAGGAATCTCATCATCCACTAAAGCGCTTTCTTCACTGCTATTTCTCTCGACTGTCAGCATGGGTTCTATGCAGAGGGTCTGCTTGCATTCCGGCTGACCATCCCAGCAATGCCCACCCTAAATTTAGGGAACGGGACATGAGGGTAAACTCTTCATAGCAGACTCATGACAGGATTTTCACAGCTGCAACTTTAAGAGGGTTCACAGGGGGAAGGGGATGTTTCACCTTCAGCATGTCAAGTGCCAGCTAGTACAACAGTTATACTGACTGCACCACAAATCTAACACCATTTTTTTTTTGTTATTTTCTTCTTTACTACAGAGACTCACTTCCTGATTTTGAGATAAAACAGGTTTCAAGATGGCATGACCAACACGTTTTGCAGAAAGGAGTCTAACAGGAAATAAAAATGGACAAAGAGCGAGTCCTTACCCCTTAAAGTACTAAGAGCAGTTTCTAATTAGATTTTGTTGAACTTGCAGCATTAAAACACAGATGTACAAACTCTCTGCCAGAATGTGGCCCCTGGTTTATGGTGCTAGTGGTGTCTTTTAATTACTGTCAGCACCTGATTCTCAAAAATGGCATCACTACGTGTGTACATGTAAAGGTTGAGGTCATTCTTGTACACTTCTGTTTGAGTGGAGTAGCAGCTGCAAGTCCTGGAGGCCAATCGAGCGTGATCATTAGACCGCCTTCGGACATTTCAGTCAGTTCAGCTGGCTTTGAGCTGTTTTTATCCATTCTTTTATCCATTTTCATTCTACATTTATTTGAAAGTTCATGAATTCTACATGACACATTACAGCATATTTTGTAAAAATACATAGGTTTTAAAAAAAACCTGCACAAATTACAACAACCAGATTGAAAGAGTTTAATCTTTGGATTCTGCCCAAGTTTATTATCTGAACAAGTGTTAATGAACAAATACTCAAGTTACTCAGAAAGTGGGAACCTGCCCAGTTAAAAGGCCACAACCACTCTGATATTTGTGATCAGGATGTTTGAGAATTTTAGATTAGATCAGATTTCACTTTTTGTAAAAGTTCAGTAAAGTTTTCGCATATCCTGGCTTATTTTCAAGCTGGGGTCAGAGCGCAGGGTCAAGCCATACTACGTGAGGTTAAGGGCCTTGCTCAAGGGCCAACGTTGATAGCTTGGCAGTTTGGAGGCTTGAACTCCAACCTTCTGATCAGTGGCCCAGCACCTTGACCGCTGAGCCACCACATCTCTCTGTATTGAAACATTTTACGTGATCACAATGGCGATGTAGGATTATTATAATCTGATGGTCAGTCAGCGTTGCTGGGTATAATGTACCTCTGAGGTACCTGACACCAGTCTGTTGTCATTTATTACTTTTAATGGAGATGTGCTGGACATTCCTGGAAACTTACTGCATCTCTTCGACATGCTTTCTTTAGACGAAAGTGATAAAAGCCAGCTCCCAAATGCACGCCTGCGCACAGCTCTCAGATTCATAACACTGCCAAACTCTGCTCGCCTTTTCCATATTTTCTTACGGATTTCATTTGGATGTTGAGCAAAACAAATACCTGAATAGTGATGCATTTTTATCCAATGTGAGATAACAGTGAACAAAGTGGGATAAAATCCGACCCAAAAAAACTCAAATAGTAACTTTAACCAAAGTAGATAAAACATACTGCTTTAATGTACTATATAAGATCACGATATTGGGAAAGGGTTCAAATTCAACATTAGTGTATACTTATCTCAGGTATAACAGGACAAAAAGTACAAGTTCTGCAACTTTCAGTTTTCGAAAACCGTAATGCATTAGCTTAGCTTAGCACATGCTAACAACTTCAACTGTTCAGAGTGTCAGGAAACCGAGAGGCCTGTTACAGCTCGTGCTTACAGGAACCCTGTAATCACACACATGCATCAGCAGCACAGAGACATAAAAACATCACAAGACAAGACAGAAAACAAAGCGTCCTAAGACATGAGAATGCAGGTGACTGCCATTTGTAAGAGTTATCCAGAGACAGATTTACTGCTCTGTTTAAATATATGAAGTAACTCTGGGTGGTGCTCTGTAATGGAGGACACACTGCTCATTATTTGTTGACACAAATTCCTTCTTCCAGATTTAACACTTTTCTGAACAAAATAAATACATAATATAAATATGCTGCTCTATTAGTTGTTTCACCTACAAAAACTAAGGAATGATTTCTTAAACTAGAAAGGACATTGCTGCATCAAGAGCACCCTAATGTGGGTGAAAAGGCAGAGATTACAGACAGGGCATCGGTTTCTACAGAAGGGCACTAAAGGAAATGAAAGAGATAAACAAGGAATGCTATTAATGGCGGTCTCTGAGGAATTCGGACTGAGGGTGAAACAGAAGAGTGTGTGTTTTGACACAGGCCATTATTGAGATTTATACAGCATCTGAGTGATTAACTGTGTGATCTGACAACAAAAGCCGATAGTATAATGGCATTAAGTGTTATTACACAGTCAGTCGATGAGAGGCTCCGCCCAACACTTCGTAGACATTTTACCGGCGGGTTCAAGCCTTTCTGATCTCTCTTTATACAATGAAGCACATTCTACCGCTGCGATTCCTGAGAGAACCTTTCCACATACCTCCCACAAGCCAAAAATGTGAGAAAGTTCGAGATACAACAGGATCGACTTTGACATCATCAGCTCTGCTGTCCTTCAAGAAACTGCTTAAGAAAAGATCTGTGCTCCCTCACTAAAAAAGAACAACATTTTAAGAAACTGATATCCACTGAAAAAACACTGAAAAAAGGCAACTACTGATCAAGTCAAGATATTAATACTCTGGCACTGTGCTCCCAGTAAAGTATCCACTTCCTGGGTCAGTGAACGAGGTATTGCACAATCGAGAAACTAGAGAGAGAGAAAAAGGGGAGGGGGCACCAAAAAACAACCGAACATAAAATCTTTGAAAAACAGAAAACGGCAAATGATATGACGACCACATTCAAAATACCCATATTTCCATTCAGTTAAGCAAGAAGCTGTTAAATTTAGGAAACCAACACAACACCAGAGCTTGAGACTGTTAGTTCCACATTCACACTAATGAGCAGCAGAATCAGATGACCGCGTTTCCTGACAGTCAGGCTGAGAAACTTTCACAAGTGTAGGCATTTGCCTATAAAATGAAATGAAAAGTGAATTAAGGTGACTTAAACAACAGTGCTGCTGAATTCTTGAGACTGATCAGGTCAGGGAGGTGTTTGTTTATTTTCAGACACAAAGCTTCTGAAAGGAAAAGTGATTACAGGAACTAATCAGTTTTGTGGATGTTTCCACAATGTTGAATATATAACAATAAAGTGACCAAGATTGTCCAGAGAATAAAAATGTCATCGCAAATTGACAAAGAAAACATTTCTTTATTGGAACTTTGACTCTGTATGGTCTGAAGTACTGTAGCCCTGAGAAGGTCTGAAGTGCTGTAGCCCTGAGAAGCTCTTTGACCGTGATGCACCGTTTCTCAGAACATATTAGTGCTATTTATGTGGCTGAGACTAACTGTAAAAATGTGCTGCCTAAACCGGCAGGATGGCATGCCGTGATGTAAGGTGGTCAAATGTGGACACAGACACAGGAGATGCCTCAGAGTGAAGTCCACTGGTTCAAAGGGGGAAAAATCCCATTCTGCATGGATACAAAAGTCAAAAACAGAGCGTCTACAGAAAAGACCTCGGTACGGGTCGTCTTGAAAAACACACAAGGTTTAAAAGGCACGATAATTGTGGTGTAGAGTAGCAGCCTCGGGGAACATTTTCCAGACACAGCTGTTAGTCACTAAACAGGCTTTTGACAGCAGCGATTTACACCTTCAGAACAGGACAGAAATAACAATCAAAAGTTATCAGATCTGAGAGGCAACATGGAAGATAACAGACTCTACATGGTCTACATCTTAAACATCTCAACATGTTTTAGGTCACACAAGTGAGAGACACTTCCTAAAATCAAATTTAGCTTAAAGTTAAGATCATTTAGATTAGTCTAAATTAATCTAAGCAACCTAAGACATGATTAATTTAGCTAAGTTAGCAGCTGAGTTGCTTCACAGATATATTTTATATCGTTTTGTTGACATCAGGTCACTGAGAACACCTTCTCCAAACATACTGAAAATTCCACAGATACACAAACATTGTTAGTGTTGGATAAAGTGGCCCCATATGGTGCCACAACAAACAGTTAGAAAAACACAGACATCCCTCACACCTTGGATGATGAGCCCAAATACTGATTATTATTAATAATAATTACAAATTATTTATTTAATTTATAGTTTATCAATTAAACTACTGTTCAGTAATACCTTTTAAGGTTTATTACACATACTGTTAACTAATCAGGTCAAAGGAGTGCTTTAAATGAAGATGGCGCCGGCAGAAGATAAGTTTACCTGGTGGAATCTTCTGGAAATGGGAGAAGGCCTCCCACAGGGATGTGGCAGGTTGGGGTCTTCTGCTGGTTCTGTGAAGGCAAAACATGAGCAGATTAACATCTCTCACACCGGTCATCTTCATCTCCAGGCTTTTTAAATTCCTCACACGTCATTAATCTGTTCAAACACGATCAAGCTGTACTGCACTGATGTGTGCAGAAAGATGAATCATGTGATAAAGCAAGCAAAAACACAACAACAAGGCCAATTTTGTTTCACTGGAAGAAAAGGCATGAAAGATGACCAGGAAATAGCTGGAGGTCAGTAACACAGACCTGGCACATTTAAAGGGATCAACCACAGTTTAGAGAAGCATTTAGATCCTTTACCAGGTGAGTGTTATCTTATCTTACAAAAGACCTTTCAGTAGATTATTACTTATCACCTTAGAAATATTGCACACACTTATACAATACGTCTGTTGACTGTCATCAACTGTATACAAATTATGTTCAAACTGACACAAATACAGACAGAAATGAGTGGGATCATGTTGAAAGCAACACAAAAATCTTCGCCATGTGATTGTGAGCAACAAACAAAGTACAATTGGCATTCAATAACACGAATGTTCGGTGGTCCTGAGCAGAACCGTCTAAACTCCTCTATAAACAAGGTTAAATTTTGCTCGTGTATTCAGAAACTCCTGCAGATGAGACTACTGCAGAAAAGGTGTGGTGATGTCAAACTGTCAGAAGCAGCAGGATATTGCACTGCCCTTTCCTCTAGGCAGAAAAAGAACCTTTCTGCTTTAGGCCACGCCCACTTCAGATTTATACCTGAATACACTGTTACAGCCCGAATATACAGTACCAGTTAAAAGTTTGGACACACCTTTTAAATCAATGTTTTTTGTTTAGGGATTTATTTTCTACATTCTAGAACAATACTGGAGATTTCAAAACTATGAAATAACACATGGACTTAAGTAATCCATATGTAATGACAACAAAAACCAGTCAGTTGTTATTTTAAGACACGAAGGTCAGGTGTTCTGGAATAGTTCTTGCAAGAACAGTATTGTCAAGTGCATTTGCAAAACCCATCAAGCACCATGATGAAACTCTCTCACATGAAGACCATCCCAGTAAAGCAAGACCAAAACTGACCTCTGCTGCAGAGGAGAAGTTCATTTAGAAATGAAGCCTCAGAAATCACCAATTAACAGCACCTCAGATTACAGAGCATCAGTAGCAGACATACACTATATTGCCAAAAGTATTCGCTCACCTGCCTTGACTCGCATATGAACTTAAGTGACATCCCATTCCTAATCCATAGGGTTCAATATGACGTCGGTCCACCCTTTGCAGCTATAACAGCTTCAACTCTTCTGGGAAGGCTGTCCACAAGGTTTAGGAGTGTGTTTATGGGAATTTTTGACCATTCTTCCAGAAGCGCATTTGTGAGGTCACACACTGATGTTGGACGAGAAGGCCTGGCTCTCAGTCTCCGCTCTAATTCATCCCAAAGGTGTTCTATCGGGTTGAGGTCAGGACTCTGTGCAGGCCAGTCAAGTTCCTCCACACCAGACTCTGTCATCCATGTCTTTATGGACCTTGCTTTGGTCACTGGTGCACAGTCATGTTGGAAGAGGAAGGGGCCAGCTCCAAACTGTTCCCACAAAGTTGGGAGCATGGAATTGTCCAAAATGTCTTGGTATGCTGAAGCATTCAGAGTTCCTTTCACTGGAACTAAGGGGCCAAGCCCAGCTCCTGAAAAACAACCCCACACCATAATCCCCCCTCCACCAAACTTTACACTTGGCACAATGCAGTCAGACAAGTACCGTTCTCCTGGCAACCGCCAAACCCAGACTCGTCCATCAGATTGCCAGATGGAGAAGCGCGATTCGTCACTCCAGAGAACGCGTCTCCACTGCTCTAGAGTCCAGTGGCGGCGTGCTTTACACCACTGCATCCGACGCTTTGCATTGCACTTGGTGATGTATGGCTTGGATGCAGCTGCTCGGCCATGGAAACCCATTCCATGAAGCTCTCTGCGCACTGTTCTTGAGCTCATCTGAAGGCCACATGAAGTTTGGAGGTCTGTAGCGATTGACTCTGCAGAAAGTTGGCGACCTCTTCGCACTATGCGCCTCAGCATCCGCTGACCCCGCTCCGTCAGTTTACGTGGCCTACCACTTCGTGGCTGAGTTGCTGTCGTTCCCAAACACTTCCACGTTCTTATAATACAGCTGACAGTTGACTGTGGAATATTTAGGAGTGAGGAAATTTCACGACTGGATTTGTTGCACAGGTGGCATCCTATCACAGTTCCACGCTGGAATTCACTGAGCTCCTGAGAGCGACCCATTCTTTCACAAATGTTTGTAAAAACAGTCTGCATGCCTAGGTGCTTGATTTTATACACCTGTGGCCATGGAAGTGATTGGAACACCTGATTCTGATTATTTGGATGGGTGAGCGAATACTTTTGGCAATATAGTGTATCTCAATATCAAGGACATTATTGTGGATTTCGGCCACCTTCAGCATTGTTTTACAATGTAGAAAGAAATAAACATCAGGAAAGACCATGGAATTAGAATGTGTGTCCAAACTTTTGACTGGTATTGTAAACATATTAAATGTTCCTGTTTATTATAAAGTGCAGTAGACACTAGAATCTAAACTGTCTGACTTTACTGTGAAGCTGTCAGACAGCTGCTACATGAACTTCCTCTGTGCCTCACACCTTCGTAAAAAAGAGAAGGAGTGATGCAAGATGGCCGTGCGAGAGCTCTGCACCTTCACTAAAAACCGCACACATTTCTTACAGGCTACCTTTAAAATAAGCTCTGCTTTATCCACCCTTCCTCTTTCAGTTTACATGATCCTGCTCGTGAACCTGCCAAGTCCAGAGCCCCGCCGTCAGCCAACACAACTCCTCCTCGGTCCACAACCGATACCAGCACGAGTATTTTTATTTGTGAACTCATTTCTAAAAGCATGCCAGCTTATACTTTTTTTTGTTATTTTAGTTGAGGATAAGCTGACTCGAGGCGTCAGAGTAGAGGCGAGTCATGCTGTGTGGAATGTTGCACAGCAGAAGCAACTCCTGCTCTGCCTCAGCATAGTGTGATGTCATTTCCTGTTTGAAAAGCACTTCAATGCCATAAAAGGGAATTTTAGCTATCTGCAGGCAGAGCGGGAGCACGCGGCTCTAACACACACACACACACACACACACACACACACACAAACACACACACACACACACACAGCACTAGTTTTCCCACAGCTGGGAGTACGGCATCCTGTGCAATTACAAGCTGGAGCTGAGGAAGAGAGCTTTGTTTAGCTTATAGAAAAGGAAAGAGTACAAATTTAAAACAAACCTCTGCATGTGGAAAAAAAAGGCAGCACTCATTCAATCTCATTAACATGGGGGATGTAAAATACACCCTAAAAACTACAAACTGGCTGCAATCTGATTAGTTTAAACCAACACTATTCTTCACCCTGGAGCTTTGGTCTATAACAATCTAAGGCAAAAATCTTCACAGTATGAACTGCTTATCACTGCCTGCCCTTCTTACTCCCAAAGATCTGTATGTAGTTAAAGGCTAAATAAATTCAGCCCCCACCCATCAGTGACCTTAAACAGACACCACACCACCCTGGCAGAGAGGAAGAGAAGCAGGAGTCCAGAGCTAGAAAGGAAATTTCAGCAGCTGTCAGGAATTAGAAAATTGCTTCAGAGTGAAAGCGTTATTTAAAAACATGCTCAACTAGTAGTTAATAAAACTATTCAGATTTAGATCCACCTCAAGAAGCTTAAAAAACCTAACCACTTTCCTACTAGGCCTAGATTCCGGTCCAGAATCTGTCACTTCCTGCATGCCTGGCTCCAGGAAGATATGACGTTAGATAGCCGCTATAGCCAGGATTTCTAAGATGATGCATTTTTATTGTGATGCTGCAAGCGAGACAGCAGAGAGGGTAAAGCAGAACAATGTAAAAAAAAAAATATGTTCACATTTCTGGTTAAATGGAGTGGTCGCTTTCATTTACACCCAGAACTTCCTGTAAACAAAATAAGCAGTGAATGGAATGAACCACTGGTACCGGTCATTGAAGAGAAGAGAATGGTATTAACCACTCTATTATTTCCTAACAGTTTCATAGACCGAAACGGGATGTGGAGCGCCGGAGCAGGAACGGTCAAATATTACAATAAACTGCTTCTAAACTGTATTAGCAGTAGTAATATTATCAGTAGTGTTAGATGTAGTGTTTTAAGGAGAGTGAGATGAAAGATACATCTGCTACCAAGTGAAAGGTCCTTGCTCCGTTAAAATGATGTAACAAGTTAAACAAAAATACACTGTGCTGGACGACCCATTCACATTCATTACTCAGGAACAGTGTTTCATATTCTGTCCCTAAATCTGTATCTGTATCACCTTCCAATATTACACCAATCAGTCATAACATGAGCAGTGAGAGGTGAAGTGAATAAGACTGAGTATCTCCTCATCATGGCACCTGTTAGTGGGTGGGATATATTAGGCAGCAAGTCAACATTTTGTCCTCAAAGTTGATGTTAGAAGCAGGAAAAATGGACAAGCGTAAGGATTTGAGGGAGTTTGAACAAAAGGGCCAAATTGTGATGGCTAGACCACTGGATCAGAGCATCTCCAAAACTGCAGCTCTTGTGGGGTGTTCCCGGTCTGCAGTGGTCAGTATCTATCAAAAGTGGTCCAAGGAAGGAACAGTGGTGAACCGGCGACAGGGTCATGGACGGTCAAGGCTCAGTGATGCACGTGGGGAGAGAAGGCTGGCCCGTGTGATCCGATCCAACAGACGAGCTACTGTTGCTCAAATTGCTGAAGAAGTTAATGCTGGTTCTGATAGAAAGGGGTCAGAATACACAGTGCAGGACGGGTCAGGGCTGTTTTGGCAGTAAAAGGGGGACCGACACGATATTAGGCAGGTGGTCATAATGTTATGCCTGATCGGTGAATATAAAAAATTTATAGAATTGAATATGCAGAATGCAAAAATCGCCCACTATGCCACTTTATATGACTTTTTACATCTTTGTGTCTGTGAAGAAGTGTAAAAAAATATATATCATAATAATTTAATTGTATAAAGATGTTCAACTCTCTTTATTTCAACTTGACACATGAGGCAGTGAATACATGATTATTTTCATCACTGATTAATGTCAGTTATTGTTTTCAATCAATTTGTTGTATTTTTTAAAAAACTGTACTCAAAACAAAATGTTTGAAAACTATTTCATTGCACCATATTAATCACCAGTATTATAAAATTATTTATTAACTAGGCTTCACTAACTACAGCAAACATTACAAAAAAAACTGATCAGAATAATCTCATGCTGTGACGGATTATCAACTGAGCCAAAACTGACACTCAGACTAACACAAGCTGATGGTGTGATGTACATTTTTTTTTAAAATTTATTTATATTTACCACATTAACCTTTTAACCACGTTTGTGAAAAGTGTGTGCGAAATCTGTATTTCAGGCCCTGATCTGGTCAAACACCAAAGACATAAATTCAGAATAAAAAAATGTTGGTTAGCCCCAGTTGAAACCCTGGTTCGTACCATCTAGAGAAACGATATTATAGAAGTCTGATGAATATGTTTAACAGGAAGCTGCGTGGTTCTGTCAGTGTTTCCACACACCTGCATGTTCCCAGTAAAAGCAGTTGCGTGTGACGCAGCACGGTCGTTGTACGGTTTTCCTAATGCACTGGCATTACTGCAGGACGCGCTGTGACCATGTAAATGACGCATTGACCTGAACTAAGCAGTCCGCTCCCTCAGACACCTGAAATCATACGCTGCACCTCAGAAGCAGGTTATCACAACTTCCTTATTTTGGACTTGCGTTTCAGCTACAAAGTGAGAAATAACAGATGCTTCCATGTTCGTGTTAACAGCTGTGATGAACTCATAGTCTGTGTTATAGAATCAACAAGCAAACACGAATGCCAAATTAATCTATAGGTATAAGTTCATGCTGTGAGCGGTCATTCTGATTTGATATCACTTGCTGAACCTGTTCTGATAGCGATATTACGTGTTATGACATTTAAAAGAATGCAGCAGTACAGATAACACCAAGCTGTCAGCAAACCTCTAAACACACACACACTCACAAATAAACTCACATAGCATAAAATCAAATAACGCACTTCATATCAGCTATAAGTATGTAGCGGAAGTAACAGGTACAATGACAGGAGACAGAGGCCTTGTTTATGTTTTAATTTTGGAGAGCTAGAAATCAGAGGGCCTGAGAATAGAGCGGAGAAACCTGATAGCAGGCTCACTAGCTCAGTAACGGATCCTCATTGGCGCCGGGGTGTGTGTGTGTGTGTGTGTGTGTGTGTGTGAAGAGCCAGGAATGGGATCTCCACAGCAGGAAAGCTTCTAATTAAATTAAAGATATTCACCAGAAGCTGTTAACACATCAGACTTTAGATTTCTTTTATTACTCCCTGTGTTCATAGGCCAGCGTGTCTGCGTGTGTGACGAGTCTACATTACACACGGCTCATTACTGCATTCAAAACGCTCGAATTGCATAATCACAGGCACAATTCAGACTGAAAAAGCAGAAGAAGCAGCAAAAAAAAAACCAGAAGTTAAAAAAATGTCCTAATTCCTCTAATTGTTCTTCCATAAAATGTGTTACACTGTCAGCATTTCTCCTGTTGTCTGAAAAAGAGAGCAGCTATAAGGAAAGGTGTGGTGCAGTAACAGGTTACACACGCAGCAGGACTTTAGTTCTGTCATGTTGCTTGTGCAGAGAGGTAAAGGTGGCTGTAGGAGTCTGAAGACGAGCAGAAGGAGGGGTTTGTGATGTTTTAGTGCAGTTGCAGCTGGACATAAAGAGATAAGAATCACAGGAACGATAAACTCCATCAGGTAGAATAAAATATAACAGTAATACACAATAACTCAGGTTAGTCTGCAGTCTGATAATAAACCATGACACAGTAACAGCACTGGTGCATGTCAGGAGCTATGAATATTCATGAGATGCAAAGCAGAAATGTCTGCATGCCCTCTAGCCATTCCAAATAGCTGAGCAGAAATAGTTCCAGACTCTGATGCAGACAGACAGGAGTGGATCTCAGTCACCAAAACTTACCAGTTATATTATACTACTAACTACTGTGTTCCATAGGTCATTGCTTCAGTATGCTGGATCTGTGGTTAAAGGTTAGGTCAAGGAGGCATCAAAGAGTATTAAAAGGCTTAGCCAATAGCGTTTAAGATACGCCCCTGCAGAATGTAAACAAATGCAACAGAGGCGTGGCAAGTCTCTAAAATAACCAGTGAAATTCGGTGTGGTCATCCGAGATGGTAAGGTGCTGTGGGTTTCTGGAAAATGGCTGTGTGTGTTTCAGTCTAGTTCTAGCCAGAGATTTGGTGGTGGGATAAGACACACACACACACACACACACACACACACACAACAGGACCGTGATACACACACACACACACAGAAAATGACTATGACGGAGACAAAAATGACACACACACTCCAAATAATAATACAGAACTGATAGTTCCCTAACCCGTCCATGTTTAGCTGTTTATCAGGATTCACACTGAGCACATGAGTACAGAAGAGATTTATTATGTGTGTTTTTTTTCCAGGAGCTGCTGATACAGTGGTGTCCAAAAAACAGAGTTCCGGGCACTGATTTTGATTCCCTGAGCGCTGAACATCACCTCATACCAAGTCCCACATTCTTGTAATTCAACCAATGAGCTTTAAACTGATGTTACTGCATCTCTACAATCTAAACATTCTCTTTATTTATTCTGAAAACTCTAAAAACTGTGTCTGGTTTCCTGTATGTTATCTCGCTAATTAACTAGCTGCTAAATTCAGCACTCTAGTATAGCTCAGAGGAAGTATAGGCAATCAGTACACAAGGGTTCAACTCTAGGTCAGGAGATTGACACACACACACCTTAAACTTAAACTATGTCTAGTTCTGACCTCCTTCTAAACACAGAGGTGTGTGTAGAATCTCCATCACTGCTTTTCTCTAATATCGCTCTGCACACATCAGCGACAAATAACATTCCAGATAATGTGGTGTATAAATAGCAGTTTGATAGGACGCTTAAAAAAACGCGGATCAGACATCACACTGGCCGAACGTGGTCCGAGAAACGACAAGATGGCGTTCAGAGCGTGAACGTTCACGTTAATGAAACATCAGAACTTACATAGATTTGTTTTGTGTGACGTCTTCAGTAATACAAAATGCATCCAAACTCATTACTGGAGAATCACAGGGAGTCACTCACTTTAAATGACTCATGGAAAATGAATCACTCATACAGCCATTTTTCAGAACCACCACACAGGCGAGATGTTTTATTTGAATCAGATGCGTCACTGTTGTGTGTCGTCCCCCCACCCTTTGTGGAAATGTCTCGATAATGCCACTCCCTAAAATAACATAATGGTCCAGAACATTCCAGAATGATCCGTTTTAAAAATCCCACTCAAGTCTGAAAAGGTCCAGAATCTGTGTCCGCGCTCATCGGAAACCCAACCATGCGGCTCTTTTTTTAGCCGAGCCTCAGCGGGGGGCCAAACTAGAAGCCCTCGAAGGGCAGGTAAAAACTGCAGCAAGTGTCACTATGTGAAAGGAGAGGAGTGGTTAAAGCGCTGACATTATTAGGTACAGAGTTTTATGATCACATTGAGATTGTAAAGCAGTAAACAGACTGCAGGTAAAGGCGAGTCAATACAACGTCTGTGAAAAACTGCTCTTTGAAAAATATTGACAGTAATTATATGAACTTCAAGGTCAAAGGCCCAGCATGAAGGTCAGTCAGACTCCAGCAGGGGGTCTACAGTGCAGACGCTCACAGTTCAATGATTAATCGATATTGTGTGTGTGTAACTGTTTAATGTGTTGTGTGGCATTTCAGCTACAGATTATTTAAATCTTCATGAACACAGCTCATCATTTAGAAAGCCCTGGTGGCAGTTCCCTGGTGAACTTTATACTCGGTGTCAGGAGCACTAAGTGACACGATGTTTATTCTCAGCTACATTTCTTGTCAGTGTGCTGCGAGAACTTTATGACAAAATAAAATTTGGTGCTTGAGCAAACCACAAGCTAACGAACCTTGCTACTTTATTGGCAGCTGCAAATAAACACACTTTTGCTTTTTATTCTTGATGACAAATCATTTCTTTTGCCTATTTATTCATTCACTCAGCACTTTATCCTGCTCAGGGTTGAGAAACAGCATAATTTACCCTCTTGCAAGCATTTTAATAGTTTTAAGAAAACATAGTTTGATAATCTAACACTATTCTGGACTAATTCCATAACATAAGATCACAAACATGGTCTTCAAATACATCCTGTACAAACATATAAACATTTAACAAACATTTAACAAATATTTTAATGGTGAAGTTCTGACAGCACTGTTGCCGATTCATTTCCCCAGTCCTGCGTTTGAAAGATGGTGGTTTCACAGCATGACGCGTGTCCGACACACTGTCCTTTATCACTAGCCGCAAGCTGACTGCTCATCCGCTGCTAGTTCTATCTAACCGTGCTCATTTATATCTGTCTTCTGCAGAACTGAGTTAACGCACACAATTACTTTACGGATAATAACGCTGCTTATCATTATAAAGCATGTTGTCTCTCTTGCCAGGAAGCACCCCCATAAACTGAAATCATAAAGTGAATCAGCGTGCATTTACACGATAAACACGTCTGCCGTCCTTGTCCTGCTTTGACACGTGTGCTGTAACAAATCGTATTTTAATATTTTACATATATTACACATTTGCAGTAACGCTCTCTATAATGTACATGCAAGAAGCTAAAAATCCTAAATAAAAGCGCATACCATTGCTCTTTTTCTAGAAATCATTTAGCAGTGCTGATTATGACAGGAAATAGCAACAGATAACCAGAATTAGAAAGGTCTGAGGTTGTGGACAGTTTTTCTTGCACGGACCCAACAACATGGCCAACAAACTGTGAATTCCAGCACAGCAATGTGAAGTCCAACAGAAAGCTGCTCCGTGTGTACTGCTGGCAGGAGTCGCGACACACTGATGACTTAAACATGGGGGAATATAAGCAACAGCTCTGAAACATCTGCTGAACTGTAATCGGCTGAGCAAATCCCTGCCGCTCTAATCTTACAGCATGTGAGACGAAAAAGTGCTCTCACGGTGTAGAATAAACAAGCAGGCAGGCATTTCAGGGTCACGGCCAGCCTTCAGAGAAAAAGTACTCTAAAAGCTAGATTTGCACCATTTAAAGATGATGTAAAGGAGATAAAACGATTGTAATGGAGATCATAAAAAGTTAACATACTTTTTGTACTGATCTGACAACCTGAAAGGCAACAACTGAAATTAATCGCCACCACAAATCTATCAATTACATTGAATTATAAAACATTATATGATCATCATCTATAGCTGATGTCAAAAAATCATTTATATTTGTAAGCAGTTTAAATAATTCGAAAGGCTAGCGAGGAAACGTGCACAGAATTTTATACTTTTATAGCAGTCCTTCTCTAAATCAACACAACATGCAAATTTACAGATTCTGGACAAACCTGGTCACAAAGCAATCTGCAACTAAAACAAATGGTATTGTGGAAGATTCAGGGGTTCTGTAAAAACAAAACAAAAAAATAATCAAATTAATCAAAATCATATCTTACTGTGTGAAGGCTTGAGGTTTGTTCAATTTTCAGCCTAAAAGAGGTAAACGCTCTTAAGAGAATTAAATAATCTCCGACAATGCAGTACGGCTCGAATAGAAATAATGAAACAGACCCCTGACATTCTACTGTAGCTGGAAATCAATGTAATGTTGCATAAACAAAAAACAAAAAACACAGTGACTAAAATACATAACCTTGCATACAGTCATAAACGGGTCATAATATTCTGGTCATAATGTTTGTTATTTGTAAAGTGCAGCTTTGATATTGGTGAAGCACAAACGTTCTGAAACTCATCAAGCAGCTCTTCGCTGGCATCTTTACAGCTTAATTCCATGCTACATTCCACTGAAATTCCACAGCAATCCTCGGCGGAGTCCGGGCGAGATACGAGGGAGGAGAAGGGCAGGGAGGGACGCCACAAGCGCTGGAGAAAGGGGGGGGTGCATAGCCTGTTGTAGGTCCACCACTTGTTTTGTTGCCTCCCCACTATCGTAAGGAATTTGAGCAGAAGTGGAATTGGGAACGTTTTTATTGGCTACATTGACTAAATTCATCTGAGAGATTTGTCTAAGCTTGGACTGTAAAGCTGGAGTCAGTACACAGTGCTTTCACGGTGCTTTCCACAACTAACACTTAATCTGAAAAAACGCTGCATTGTGACTCGGTCAGGAGTTAAAGCCCCGTAGATTGAAAGTTGGGCATAGGGCAGAGCGTACACAGTGCTGTCACATCTTAAGGTATATAAAGGTCAGTCTTCAGAATGGGAGGATTCAGAATGGGCAATTCAGTGGAGCTGCTAGACATGAGCACAGTTTGTACAGCCTCTGCTGTAAGCAGTCACCACCTTTCTCTTTGTTCTGGATAGGGGGCGGGTACAAAATCATCAATCCAATTACACTGTGAACGTCACTGGACCATCACGCCTTCGCTGTTTGGTGTCTTGTGAAAACGTCTGTGTCTGACTAATTGATTTCTAAGGCTCCCCACTACAACTCATATACATCATTCTTTCTCAACTAACTGCATTCACCTTGTATTTATTTACTTGTTTGCTTACTTTTTCAAGTTACTTATTGTTAGACTACAGCGTTCCTGAACCTGATTGGTCAGTAGGTGACATAGAAAAGAAACCTGTACAGTGCACACAATCCAAGTTACATATTTTATTACTTCTATTAAAAAGATGGATGAACGTTTGTGGATGTGCCATGTAGTCAGGGAGTCTAAGTATTATATTTAAGACTAAATAAATAAACAAACAAACAATTAAACAAATTTTAAAAATTAAATTAAAAATAATAAATAAATAACTAAACAAATAAATAATAATAATATGACATCAGAAAGGGCTTTAAATCACAGAGTTCATCCACCTAGTCACTGAGATTAGTCTTTCTAAGACTATGACAAAACACTCTCTGATTAATTAAATCCGACTCTGTCTTTAAGTATAAATGATTTCAGATGAGTGAAAGAAGAAAAAAGAAACAGGATGTACTATCGCTGGTGAGGAAGGAACAGCAATTTTTACTCAGTGAAGAGGAAGTATTTGCCGGCCTTCCTCTTGCAAAGGACTTCAGGTTTGTGTGTAAGCATGTGAAGCCACTTGGAAGGTTAAAGTGTGCTCAGAACCTTCAAGGGGGATTATACAGGGCCAGAACCAACGGAGATGCCTGAATCTTTGAAGAGTACGTCGAATATGTTAAGAAGGCTAGACGAGACACTCTCTCACACACTTTAGTGCGCTCTATTTAGGATATTCAAATCACACTAAAAACAGTTCAGTGTAAAACAGCAGAAAGTGATCAGAGGTTGCAGATGACCCTACTGGGAAGCCATGAGCAGTGACACAGACCTTACATTCCTCCAGTCACATTCCCACAGGGGACAGGAAGTCGATATGCCTCGTTTTTACGTCCGAAGACAAGTTCATGCAATGTGGCTTGTTCCCCCACCCAAAACTGCAGACCATCTGCTTCAAATACCAAGCTAAAATCAAGCTCTGCAGCCTCATCAGCTACAAGGCCTGCCTCAAAACAAGTGCTGACCTGTGGGACTGGGAAGAACCCGAGTAAATTTGTATAACTGATCACGGAGCACGGCTCCTAACTCACATCAACTCTGTACTATAAGCATGTGCTTCCATTTGCTAAATATACACAAAATGAGATATGAATTCACAATCTAAAATGATTAAAAAAAAAATGCTGATCAGACAAATTCAAATCCAATGTAAAAGCCCTGCGCTGCCTACGTCTTTCCCGAAGCGTCAAAGACCACATTTCTGGCAGAAAGGGAAAAACTGTGTTCATTTATTCCATAGCAACCTATATATAGTACTACATGAGCGACAATTTACGGCGTACGGTGCGCAAATATGGCTGAATGTATTATTGGTTCCAGATTGAAATAGCACTTTTTTATATGTATGAGGTACAGAGAGGTGTTTTCATTCACATGTATGAGCCTTGAGTGATTTAGGGGCCACCAGCAGCAGACCGCCTTGGTTAGGACTCTCTCCAACTTCAGTTCTGACCCAGTCTTCCAGCTATCTCAAATATCTGTCGCTAACCGCACTCTCTCAGACAGACACTGCAGATGACTTGTATACCTTACTTTGTCACTTAATATAAACCACTACTAAAAGTGGCCAGGGGTGGGGTCAGTGTGTCTCTCACAGCTTCCTATAAAGATGTGGTTACCAATACAAAGAGATGTAGGGCTTCAGTTAAAAACTGTATGTAAATTTATTCATAAATCATTCACAGGAGCATTAAACATTTGTGTTATAACTGAAACTTCAGTCACAAATTAAGACAAATCATTTGTCTCTCAGATTAAGGCAAATCCACATTAGGACAAATAAGAGTAGCCATTCATTTAGGACAGAAGATATGCTACTGTATAACAGGAGGAAGAGTTCATCCATGCCGCTATCAGACGATCATCTTCAGCTTAGTGAGCTTTGCCTTAGAAACATATGCAAATGAGCAAAAGGTTCAGAAGTACTACAACTTCTTGCCAATCTGCCTGGAATTTTTAGTTTGGTTTGGTCTAAGAACACATCTCAAATCTTGCAGAAATTTTACTGAGAGATAAAATAATCCCCAGTATGCCTCCTGAGGCAGAGATTTCATTGATGTACTCAAATACTGAATCCGATACAACATCAGTGTCACAGAGAGGATGGAAAAAAGTGACAGAATAAGCACATACTGTTCAAGATACTCGTCTGTTAACAATTCCCATTCCCTCTGGTCTCATGGCACATTTCCTACTGAGTCATGATGACCTCGCAACTAGACATTTGGTAATCATATGCTTAAACCGTGGAATGACTAACGCCTGTTTCCTTATTACTCCAATCTCTAAACAAACACCATTCTGACACTCCTCGTGCGGTCACTGTACATGGAGTACAAGCAGACAGCATCGGAGCACAAATGTTTTCAACGAAAGCTTAGGAATTTTTTTTTTTTTTTTTTAAAAAGTCATTCGATAAGCTTCACGTCATCCATCAAAGAGCTCATCTTCACTCAATGGGTGTGACGGCTTTAATAAAACGAGTCCTGTTAGAAGCTGAGGGAATCCGACTGGCTTCAAGACTGATGGATTTCTCTCGCCTTTGAAATAACAGTACATGTTGCGTTGACCAAATATGGCTGGCTCCAAACACTGGTAGAAGACAGCCTCCTGCACCTCGAAACAAACCTCGACTCCAAATCTCCTAAACGGGAGAGACTGTGGAGTCACTGCACACGCCAGACATTAATTCAGCTCCAGTCATCAGCTTTCTTGAGACTCACCACAGATGTTCTGCCATACTAGGGCTCTGAAAATGAGGAGCCTGGTCCAATGTGGTGTAATAGCTATGAAAGTGTAATCTATGAAATCGCTTATCTGGTTGATATGTACTACTTTCTACTATGTACTTCCAAAAAAAGGTGTCTAATAAGTGCCAGTGCAATGTCCAATACAAACAAGTCACAGGGCTGCAAGTTGTTTTTCTTGGAACATGAACATCCTCCATATTCATATTCATTCATGTTTTATGGCCTTTAGGGGATATCCACAGCGACCATGTCCTGCGAGTTCTCTAAAATCAGGATTTCCAAGCACCAGAAAAAATAGTGCTGAACAAGCTAATACACTGGGTTTTATTTAAAAAGCATGAATTTAAATCATATGCAATGTTGTAATAAAAGTGTCTTAAAAAATTCACATCTGTCTATTGGACCATGGAGGCATAAAACTTAAAAACAAGATAGAAATATTTTTCTTTGGTACGCTTTTAATGGAAATAAGAATAAAATAAGGTGTAAAAACTTTAACCTTTAGTCACTTGTCATATTAACCGCGTGAGCTTGTCTATGAAGTCCAACTAGTTTAGTTTAAAGGAGAGCTTTTCAAAGTGGATTAATGAATCAGTCCAAACCATAAACATGTTTATTTCCTCATACCCCATAAACCCCAACCCTAATAGAGCGGTGTACGATGAGAATGTCAATGGCGCCTACAACTGCATCTAATAACAAAACCTGTACCTGTATCTAACATCAGGAGCTTGTCCATTATTACTCAACGCTGCCAGCACAAACTTTCTGTTAATGAACTGAATACTAAATTAAAAGCATGCTTCAGAAAAAAAAGCAATCAGTGATACCATTACTGTTACATTTTTAACCACCTTTAAATCCATATGAAAATATGTTGTCAGTATTAAATATGGGGGGAAAAACAATGCAAATAAATAAACATATATAATATATAATTATTGACTTATATGATTAATCAGAACTAGAGCTAAAGAAAGCCTTTGATAGTCCACAAGGCGAGACAGATGAGGGCTTGCGGTTACGCCCATGTACACACATGGAGTTTGACCTCTGCGTCTGATCTGGAAGTGATCTGGAACGATGGGCAGCAGGTCACCTGGTGAAGGCCACGTATAAAGAGCATGTCCTCGTCTGGTGCTACACTTCTCTCCTCTTGTCTCAGCAGGATTCTCCTCCATAGCCCCTCTTGAGGAGACAAAGGTAGCTTTCATTCCGCACAAGTCCACCACAATACCACACAGTGTGCCATCAATGGCAACCTTGTTGCCCGCAGCTCCAAGAGAGGGGGAGAAGCTCGCTGCTGACCGGAACAGCCTGTAACAGCAGAGCTCCCATCATTTTAAATGCACTGCCAAAAGAGTTTGTGTGTGATAATTCATGCGGGAATGCAAGCGGAAATCAGGGTCCCTATCAGTGCTGTACTGTGTGTCATATCACTACGTTTCTAGAGGACAATACCAGGAACGTGACAAGCCGACTTCCTGGAAGGCTTTTTCTCTGCTGCATGTCCTATTGTTTATTAGAAAGGAACTTGCCTTTCACATCAAATGCCAATAAGAAGCGATGGATGAAGCCTCTGTGCATGTGTGACCAGTGGCACAGGAACAAGAAGCTCAGCATTACATGCACTGATGGAACAACAGAAGTGATGTACCAAGTCATAGTACATCATCCTGTTCAATACGCTCGCTGATCCACTTTAAATCTCCCCGCAGCTTTATTGATTGGTCTGCAGTATCGAGCGCAGCACTGAGTGCTCTTTATTTAAGTGAAATGATCAATGGATTTAAACAGACTTTGTACAAAAAAGTACAGCCATCAAGAGCAGCAGTAACTTAAACATTGCATGTTCAATTAACATCAATGTTTAATAGATTTTTAGAGTTATGACATAATATTTTTCATCAGGTTTGGATAAATTCATTTGGCAGGCAAGACTGTATGCTGCCAAGTCCCATTTATCTCTGTTACAGAAACCTAATCAAGCAGGCAAAAAAAACTGGCAGATAATGTAGTGTAATATCTTTAGCTAGTTACTCACATTATTATAGAGTAAGGGAAATGAAATATGAATATAATTATCTTCCTATAATAAAGTTTAGAATGTGAGCGCATGGTGTTTGGGTCCTTGACGAAACGTCAGCAGGTTGTTGGGCAAGGCTCTGGCATTGAACTGCAGTGTTTGTACATGAAAAAGATATTACTAGAGGCTGGCATCGTTATTTACTTAATAGTTAAATGGTATGTTTGCACTTTGACCTTCTTTTGCCTGGTTTCCACATAGCTGTGATCAGAGTTGTGTTTTCTTTTTGGCGATATTGGCACTCACAAAACTGTTGTACTGACATACACTGATATGTGATGTTTACCAGCTCCTTATTTATTAGCGACAACAACACAAATTCATCTGAGTGGACACCCGGTGCAGATGTTCAGCCCACATGCTCAGATAAACGCTCACTGGAGACTGAACTGAACACCATATGAGAAACTGGAATGAAAATGCCTTGAGCTGAACCACCCAAAGTCTGTGACAATCCATCATGATGGAGTGAAGCCTCCAGAGCACAGCATGCTCACTGCTGAATGAATGTGGGTCAGTAAGCACACAATCAATCTCTGAGTGATATTATAGTCACATCATACACCGCTTTTGACTAGCGTATTGGCATTTTAAAAGGAAAAACATACATACGTACACACACACATACATACGCACACATACATTCAATACGGAAATTTAGCAGCGTTAGAAGTTATTACTCAATAAACAGCAGTACTAACTTAGCAACAATCTTGAGTCTTAGACAGTCATAGAAAAATCTTCTCAGCATACTTTATGTGAACTGCCAGACTGTTTAAATCCAGTGGGTGAATTATTTCCCACTGGTATTTGAACGTGTTGGGTGTATTACTTCGATGCATTTTTCACCCACAATACTTGGACCCAAAGGACACACCGCTTCCACTGGCATTTGGATCTGGTTGTTTCATTACTTCTGCAAGTATCTGGACCAAACATCTGCATTTTGTGCTCCGATATTTTTTACTAATCCAGATGAAGCTGAAATGTCATGGTCAGAAATCAATCACATAAGCAAAATTTGAATGAGGCAGTGTGAGATATCTCACAATTCATGACTGATATGTTAAGAAGGATGAGCAAAGATTGACCATGCAATTTGAAGGAGAATAGTTATATTATATCTCCTATATAATATTTATATATATTATAGTCAGTATAGTTAGAACAGAGACGTCAAGAAGAATCAGCAGCTTTAACAGAACTGTGAATATCACAAATAAAAGTAATAAAAACAATATCCTCATGCGAAAGACAAATAGACTGGAAACAGTTGTAAAGTAAAAGTACTAAAGAATATTTAGATCAAATAGAGAAAAATGAACTAAACATTATGTATAATTTCATGTTGAATTTCATATTAAGGGTATGCACACTTTTGTAGTCATTGTAATTGTAATGTGCATTACATAAACCCAAAAACTGTATTACATACTCTGGTATTTACACCAAGAGAACACATTATATTCTACATTATACTCAGGTATTTTTATTGTAAAAATAAAAGCGTATTGGAGGACGCAGCATCCGAAATGAGACACAGTGAATATAGAAACACTGTATAACAGTGCGTTGTGTCACAGGCTCTCACAGCAGTGTCACAGCAAACATGAATAAAATTACATTACATATAGCAAAAAAACAAATTAACACAATTCAGTCTCAAGTTTCCTTTCACTGCAGCAAAAAAAAACCCACAGTCCACCCCAAAATCAGAAATGGTTCTTTAAAAATCTTACGGACTACTTTAAAGAATCAAAAGGATTTTCATGAAAAGTCCGCCTTGAAAATGTATTTGGAAGGACGTCCACTACCAAATCAATTTCTTCTCCTCTGTCAGCCATAGTGAGTTAATATATATATATTTTATTTAGTTTGTGCGGGTCGCTGCCTCTGACTACTCCAATTATCCAATCAAAAGACGTGCAATTGCCGACGTACTCGTAGGCCTGCTAGATGGCCCCAGTGATGCCAACTCGAAATCTGATTGGTTAATGGAACAGTTTCATTGCCACTTATTTTAAGCTCCGGGCGCCTGCACTATTGATTCTGAAGGCCTTAAGGCCGGGCGACACATGATGTCAGCCACTGGCTGAAATATGATTGGATAAATACTCTTATCATAAATATACACTACTGGAAGCAGCGCAACCGAGAGAAAAGCTATGAAATGTAGAGAATAGACTACTGGGAATAATTTAATACACATTCATGGAAAATATAGTGACAGTGATTCAGTCAGTCAGTGATTCAGATCACTGCTGTTTAGGCCAGCAGAGAAGGACTTGCTGGCCCTGACGGTCCACCACTGATTGATTTTTTATATTATATATATATACACACACATACATATACATATATATATATATATATATATATATATATATATATATATATATATATATATATATATATATACACATATATATAATATAAAAAAAATCATATTTTATATATATATATATATATATATATATATATATATATATATATATATATATACACATATATATAATATAAAAAAAATCATATTTTATATATATATATATATATATATATATATATATATATATATATATATATATATATACATACATACACACACACACACACACACACACGTGTATATATATATAAGATAAAATAATAAAATGATACTCAGGTATTCAAATCCAAAAACTGCATTATATACTGTGCATTATTATATTTAAGTATTTAAACTCAGAGAGTTCATTATATACTCAGGTAAATACCTTTACATACACTATATTGCCAAAAGTTTTGGGACGTCTGCCTTTACCTGCACATGAATGTAATATGGAGTTGCCCCGCCCTTTGCAGCTATAACAGCTTCAACTCTTCTGGGAAGGCTTTCCACAAGGTTTAGGAGTGTGTTTATGGGAATTTTTGACCGTTCCTCTAGAAGTGCATTTGTGAGGTCAGGCACTGATGTTGGACGAGAAGGTCTGGCTCACAGTCTCCACTCTAATTCATCCCAAAGGTGTTCTATGGGGTTGAGGTCAGGACTCTGTGCAGGCCAGTCCAGTTCCTCCACACCAAACTCACTCATCCATGTCTTTATGGACCTTGCTTTGGTCACTGGTGTGCAGTCATGTTGGAACAGGAAGGGGTCATCCCCAAACTGTTCCCACAAAGAGCATGAAATTGTCCAAAATGTCTTGGTATGAAGCTGAAGCATTAAGAGTTCCTTTCACTGGAACTAAGGGGCCGAGTCCAACCCCTGAATTCAATGATCTGGAGGGGTGTCCCAATACTTTTGCCAATATAGTGTATATTCAGGTATTCTCACCCTGAGGGTGCATATTCTTTGCTCTGGCCCAACCTGTTTGACAACCACAACACACACACACACACACACACACACTTCTATGCAAGATCTTGGCAATACCTAAGGCAAACCATAACAAATGTCATGAAATATAGTGAAGAAGGCGAAGGTCCGAGATACACATGGGGTTTTGCACATGAGTGTACTTTATCTTTTCCACATACAAAAAAAAAAAAAGATACCTATTCCAGTGTGTATCTGATCTCAGTTATTAAGCCGAATATAAACCTCTGGTCTGTCTATTATCAACAATTCCATTAATAGTGTAGATGTGACAGATTTGCACCAGGTCGTGTGTGTGTGTGTGTGTGTGTGTGTGTGTGTGTGTGTGTTACATGACGCCTACGTTCACTGCACAAGTTCAGACTTCTGGCACAAACCAGTGGAAACTCTACAAACTCTAACAGATTAGTTTTTAAAAAAATTCACAAATATCCACACTCTAAATGAACATGGAAGTAAAGTTTGTGTTTAAAACACCAGCTAAACTAGTCGGGTGCTCTTTCCCCGCTTCGTTTGCACGCGCACACCAGGTAAAGCAGAGCTCTGTTAAGGAGCTACAACGTTAGCTAACATTTCTGCCTCAACTTACATGCAAATGTTATTCAGCTCACTTTTAAGTTGATTTATATGGAGAAAAAATCATTAAGAGTTTCAATCTTTCGACCTGACACCGTATTACGGACCGCGTTTCGAGTTTTTTGTGAAAACCGTTTAGCAAGAGCGACCCGTCGGAAAAGGAACTTCCCACCCCAGACAAAGTTTAGTGGGCAGAACGAAACGGGCTTTTTTTCCCGAAGAAATAAAATGTAACCTTTAGCTCCTTACCTCTTCCTCAATCGACCGCTAGTTGTCCACCTCCGGACAATATTTCGATATAAACAATCCCGTTCCCCAGCAGATAAAATGATGTTCCTGAAAATGCTGGTTAAACGTCAGTTAGCTGGCTTGTGGACTCGCTGCCGTGAGCCGCTTGCTCTGATGCGCCGTTAGAGCTCCACCCTACAGCCGCGTCCCAAATCACAGACCACCCTACTACACAGTACGTCAGAGCAGTATGACGACAGCGCGTGCGCACTAAATACTATTTAGTAAGGTAGTATGTGGTTTGGAACACAGCTTACGGAACGTTAAGCTGAACGTTGTTTGCAACAGAGATAGAAACATGGGCTACTTCAGATCTTTAGAAAATAAATCAAATTAATTAGTTAGCATTTGCGTTTCATTTAAGAACGAATATTTTGTTAACGAGTGTTTATCTGAAACGCAATTAGTGATTAGTTCCTACACTAAATGCATTTCTATAAAAGACTAGGAAAAAGTTTGAAATCGTTTACTTTCTAGTGTTAGGTAAGATCACAAGACTTCTATGATGGCGCCATCTCGTGGTGTATAACAGCTGTTCATTACTCTTGTAAAGACACGATATTGCCGAAAGTTTAGAATTTTTCATTGAATTCAGGTTTTGTTTTTCAGGGGTTGGGCTCGGCCCCTTAGTTCCAGTAAAAGGACCTCTTCAGCATACCAAGACATTTTGGACAATTTCATGCTCTTTGTGGGAACAGTTTGGGGATGACCCCTTCCTGTTCCAACATGACTGTACACCAGTGACCAAAGCAAGGTCCATAAAGACATGGATGAGTGAGTTTGGTGTGGAGGAACTTGACTGGCCTGCACAGAGTCCTGACCTCAACCCCATAGAACACCTTTGGGATGAATTAGAGTGGAGACTGTGAGCCAGACCTTCTCGTCCAACATCAGTGCCTGACCTCACAAATGTGCTTCTAGAAGAACGGTCAAAAATTCCCATAAACACACTCCTAAACCTTGTGGAAAGCCTTCCCAGAAGAGTTGAAGCTGTTATAGCTGCAAAAGGCAGGACAACTCCATATTACATTCATGTGCATGTAAAGGCAAACGTCCCAGTTTTGGCCTGGCTCACAGCCTCCGCTTTAATTCTCTCCTGAGCCCAACCCCTCAAAAACAACACCTGAATTCAATGATTTGGAGAGGTGTCCCAAAACTTTTGGCAACATAATGTACAATTCTGCCCAAAAGTATATCTACTCATTTATGTACTTATCCCAAATCATTTAAACTGCACTGTAGCTGCAGAAGGTGCACATGCTTTTAATGTGATTTGATACCATGTTTGTATTCAATAAAATGGTGTAAATCTTATCTGAGATTTATTCAAAAAGAGTATTTCTTAGACGTTTACAATCGACAATCAAGCCTGTATTCATCCGTTAAAATTGTTTAATTGTACTTAGGCTAATACACGGAGCTAAGCAAGCTAAAATTGGAGCTACAATGACAATCTAATGACAGGCCTGTGATAGTACTTAATTAACTAAGAAATTATTTAGCAATTTTACTGAGAATGGAGTAAGAAAATGCTTGGAAAGGTGTTTTTAAAACAGGCAAAATTATTATTATTAAAATTGTATTATTAAACTTTTATTGTAAAAGTGGTGTATTTTTGACAACTATTTTTAAATATATTCGTCACCCAATGTGAGGTTTGTGGCTTGATGCCATTTGCATTAATATCACACAGCTACAACATTCACAGATGAATAATAACTTATTTTACTTTTTTTTTTCAGCTCATATCCACCGTTTTCAACTGTGAAGCACTGGGAAGAAGTCTATCAGGTAATTATAAAAATTATGTGTGTGTATATATATATATATATATATATATATATATATACACACACATATACAATGACACCTGTGAAAGACACCGTCCACAGAAGGAAGCAATCAATCAGATTCCAAACTCTCCATCATGGACAAGACCAAAGAGCTGTCCATGGCTGTCAGGGACAAGATTGTAGACCTACACAAGGCTGGAATGAGCTACAAGACCATCGCCAAGCAGCTTGGTGAGAAGGTGACAACAGTTGGTGCGATTATTCCCAAATGGAAGAAACACAAAAGGACTGTCAATCTTCCTCGGTCTGGGGCTCCATGCAAGATCTCACCTCATGGAGTTTCAATGATCATGAGATTGGTGAGGAATCAGCCCAGAATTACACTGGAGGATTTGTCAATGATCTCAAGGCAGCTGGGACCATAGTGACCAAGAAAACAATTGGTAACACACTACACCGTGAAAGACTGAAATCCAGTAGCGCCCGCAAGGTCCCCCTGCTAAAAAAAGCACATGTACAGGACCATCTGAAGTTTGCCAGTGAACATCTGAATGATTCAGAGGTCATGTGGTCAAATGAGACCAAAATCCAGCTCTTTGGCATCAACTCAACTCGCCGTGTTTGGAGGAGGAGGAATGCTGCCTATGACTCCAAGAAGACCATCCCCACCGTCAAACATGGAGGTGGAAACATTATGCTTTGGGGTGTTTTTCTGCTAAGGGGACAGGACAACCGCACCGCATCAAAAGGACGATGGACGGAGCCATGTACCGTCAAATCTTGAGTGAGAACCTCCTTCCCTCAGCCAGGACATTGAAAATGGGTCGTGGATGCAAAGAGGAGTGGGCCCAAATTCCTTGAGATGTGAGATGTGTGCAAACCTGGTGGCCAACTACAAGAAATGTCTGACGTCTGTGATTGCCAACAAGGGTTTGCCACCAAGTACTAAGTCATGTTTTGCAAAGGGATCAAATACTTATTTCACTCAATAAAATGCAAATCAATGTAGAACTTTTTTGAAATGTGTTTTTCTGGATTTATTTGTTGTTATTCTGTCTCTCACTGTTCAAATACACCTACCATTAAAATTACAGACTGATCATTTCTTTGTCAGTGGGCAAACGTACAAAATCAGCAGGGGATCAAATCATTTTTTCCCTTACTGTATATGTATATATATATATATATATATATATATATATATATATATATATATATATATATATATATATATATATATATATATATATCCCACAAGAGCTGCAGTTTTGGAGATGCTCTGATCCAGTGGTCTAGCCATAACAATTTGGCCCTTCATCAAACTCGCTCAAATCCTTACACTTGTCCATTTTTCCTGCTTCTAACATCAACTTTGAGGACAAAATGTTGACTTGCTGCCTAATATATCCCACCCACTAACAGGTGCCATGATGAGGAGATACTCAGTCTTATTCACTTCACCTCTCACTGCTCACAGTGTTATGGCCGATCGGTGTACAATAATGCAACTAAAGGTATGAATGTAAGTCTTGGAATAATTAGTGACTATTAACATCTAATTTAATATTGGTATAATGATCATTAAACTCTTTTCAGCTACAGTAAAATAGTAAAAGCCCTTTTGAGGGTCCATAACATATCACTAACACAGTGCAAATCCACAATAAAAATACTATATAAATAATCCACAATAAAAATACAAAAGTTGTATGCTTCAGAGTACCAGCCCAAAGACGAGGAAAGATACAACTACAATGACAAACAAATGTGGGCAAAATGCACACTGTGACCATGGTCAGGACACTCAGGCTTTTAATACAGTAAAATGAAGAAAAATGAGGAATTCTAAATATACTTGGGGAAAAACTAATTGTGATCAGGTGTTTTAAAATGGTTTAGTGTGATATAAGGAAGGAATTGTATCAGGAGCAGAGGGGAATTCCCCAACTGTCACTTTGAAAAGACATTTAGACTGGATATTGGGTCATCCTACTGTCACAACTGTACTGACCTCCCACTGACCAGACAACACCAGGACTAGAGCCTATGATTTCATAATAATAATAATAATAATAATAATAATAATTATCTATCTATCTATCTATCTATCTATCTATCTATCTATCTATCTATCTATCTATCTATCTATCTATCTATCTATCTATCTATCGTAAACTTGACAACTCTTATTAACAGTAATTGTGATAGCTAATGAAGGCTGCATCACGCCTTGTCTATACCCCCCTCCCCCCTCCCCCCAGGTGTCTCTCGCCTCTTCTCTCCATTTCATCGATCCGCTCCTCAGAGTGAAGATCACAGTCCGAGACGCATCTCAAAGTTTAAAGGCAATTTTTCTTTTGTTTCTTTAAAGTAAACACATTATTGTGAATGATCTATTGAAATATATTCAAAATAGCTTTAATATCACCATTTAAAATGCGAGCTGTATCGTTAATACATGAAAGGTTAATTATCGTGGGTTATTTTGGATCTGTAATGATTGTAAATACTAAAAAATCTAATTTCTACACACGATATGTAAAAGTTCCTTGTTATGAAGCGATAGTTTTCGGCTTTGTTCGTTAAATAAATGCTAAATTACAGTGGAGGCCTGTTTGGAGGGAAACCGCCATGTCGCTGTAGAGAGAGAGCGGAAGGTGCGCGTGCTTATAACGCAGTTCGATATCGTGTTTTATTTAATAAAACGGTGTAAATATTATTTCAGAGTTATTTCTTAGACGTTTACAATCGACAATCATGCCTGTATTCATCCGTTAAACTTGTTTAATTGTACTTAGCCTAATACACGGAGCTTAGCAAACTAAAATCGGATAGCTAGCTAATGACAGGCCCGTGACAGAAGCTCGATAACTAAGATTATTTAACAATTTTACTAAAAATAAAGTAGTAAAATGTTGGGAAATGTGTACAAAAAACAGGTAAGACCTTTATTAAACTTCTAATGTGGTGAATTTCTGACAGCTATTTTAAGATATATTCGACGCCAGGTTTGTGGCGTCACCATTTCCGTCAGCTACAAAACTCAAAGATGGCTAAAAACTTATAATTTAATATCTCTAATTTCTTTCTTTTAGCTCTTATCCACCGTTTACAGCTATGGAGGACTGGGAGGAAGACGAGCAGGTAACTGGCTCCATGTAAAGACATTAGCATGACAATAAGTGTGTGTGTGTGTGTATATATATATATTACACACACATATACACACACACACACACACATACATATATATATATATATATATATATATATATGTATGTGTGTGTATGTGTGTGTATATATATGTGTGTGTATATATATATATATATATATATATATATATATATATATATATATATATATTATATACACACATACATATATACACACACACACACATGTATATTCACTATAGGCAAAAGTTTTGGGACACCCCTCCAAATCATTGAATTCAGGTGTTCCGGTCACTTCCATGGCCACAGGTGTATAAAATCCAGCACCTAGACATGCAGACTGCTTCTACAAACATCTGTGAAAGAATGGCTCGCTCTCAGGAGCTCAGTGAATTAAAGCCTGGTACTGTGATAGGTTTCCACCTGTGCAATAAGTCCATTCATGACATTTCCTCATTACTAAATATTGCACGCTCAACTGTTTTATAACAAAGTGAAAGCAATTGGGAACAACAGAAACTCAGTCCACGGAGTGGTAGGACGTGTAAAATAACAGAGCGAGGTCAGCACATGCTGAAGTGCACAGAGTTCTGCAGAGTCAATAGTTACAGACCTTCATACTTTGTGTGGCCTTCAGATTAGCTCAAGAACAGTTCGTAGAGAGCTTCATGGAACAGGTTTTCATGGCCGAACAACTGCATCCCAGCCTTACATCACCAAGTGTAATGCAAAGTGTCGGATCCAGTGGTGTAAAGCACGCCGACACTGGACTCTAGAGCAGTGGAGATGTGTTCTCTGGACTGACCACTCACGCTTCTCTGTCTGGACATCCCATGGATGTCTGGGCATCTGGTTTTTCTTTCGTGAATCCTGCAGTGTTTATCTGGCCTATAGATGTTGTCTCCATCAGAACAGAAATCCTTCTTAGGATAAATTTGATGAAAGGATTTTATTTATTATTCTGCAGCAACACTTCACACGAAGGGAACCAGTGGAGCCAAATTATGGCAGGAAAAATGTCCGCACCCTCCCTACAAGGGTATAACAGCCATCTGTCACCTGTCTCAATCTGTGGATTAATAATGCATAAAGACACGTGACTGACCCATACAGAGTGAAATTAGTTTCAGACAATAGCCAGTGCTGATAACTGAATGGCTGCATTGTGTTCACATCCAGGCCGTAAGCTAGCCTTCAGCATGTTGCTTCATTTTCCTTTCTGTGTTTATTCCATGTTTATGGTGTGTTATAGAAATAGACACTATTTCAGAGGCAGCATGCAGTAGGGGATTATTATATATTCTCTTTTTTACTCTGCAAAAGCCACACGTTTATTTCCTGTGGAGAGAATCTGTACAATCCTATAGACTCTCCGTTATTTAATCATATATAGTGTAGTGTACTGCTTTGCTTTTTCTTAATTCATTTTGCAGTGAAACAATGGGAATGGTCTTTTTTCTATTTTCTAAGTTCAAGAGTTCGAAACTCTACACAGCAAACATTAGAGATTAAAGTCTTTATAGCTTGCTAATCAGTATATGATGTACAGTAATCTACAGGATGTTAATTCTTTTAAAATATGTTTGTCCTCTCTACAGAGCCCTGTGGTGAGCAACATGATATTTGGTAAAACATTTCATTCATCTTAAAATATTCCGATATCAAACTATACTAGAAATGGAGCTCTTAAGTACGTTTGGTGTGAAAATTGACAATTCCAGCTTTACTAAAGTTCATTAATTTGGAAATCTGTGTTTGTACAATCTTGAAGATGTTAAGCTTTCCTAAAGAAAGCGTACTGATAAAAGACTATATGTTCATGTAGCTATTTAAGATGCTGAACTTTATCTGTATTATGGATGAGACA
This sequence comes from Hemibagrus wyckioides, assembly GCF_019097595.1. NCBI lineage: Eukaryota > Metazoa > Chordata > Actinopteri > Siluriformes > Bagridae > Hemibagrus > Hemibagrus wyckioides. The sequence continues at coordinate 656,148 of NC_080725.1, forward strand.
TCACATGTGTAGGTGTTTTGGGATAGAGGTACAGTTTTAGTATGTGCTCTTATAGCACTAATGTCAATTGTGTTTTTATTACTTATTGTTTGGAAAAGAAATTGTCTTTACATCTGCTTTTCTGATTAAATTTCTGTTTTAGAATCTGGTTAGCTGTCCTTTCTTAGCTTTAGCTGATATTAAGAAGAAATTAATCGAGAAAATGGTCAGTTGAAACCATTTCTGTGTGGGATTAGATGCAACTTCCCCTCAAATGTAATTAGAGCAATTAAACTGTATTTGGTTTACCAGTTAGTTTTTCCATGGATAGGTTGATAATTGCATGGGATTGCCCATATCTATCAAGCTGCTTGGTTTTTCTATGTAGGTAGGATGTGTGTGTGTGTGTGTAGAGAGCTCTATTGTTCGTTTTGCATTTATCAGGGAATGCTGGGAACTCCTGGAACAGTGGAAGCCAACAAAGCAGCTTTAAAAGCATCAACGGTAGGCAGTCATGAATATTATCAGAACTAAGAGGTACTTTATGTTCAGTCATATTTTTTATGTATTAAATTTTAGTTGTAAACACTATCTTTATATTTGGCTATATAATCCACTAATTTGACTTTTACATACACTATATGACTGATGTGGACACCTGACCATCACATTTTCAAGCCTTTGTTGTTATGACCTTCTGGGACAAATGACCAAATCCCTACAGCTAAAAGATATGTGAGGCCAGCTACTGATGTCACATGAAGGTCCTGGGGTCAAGTCAGTGTTTCAGTTCATCCAGAGGTGTTCAGTGGGATTGAGGTCAGGGCTCGGGCAGCTCGAGTTCTTCCATAATAAACTAAACTGTTTTAGAGGATCTTGCCTTGTTTACAAGGCCATTGTCATGCTGAAGCAATGTTTGAGTCTCTTCGTTTTGGGGAAATCTTGATGCTACAGCAAACAAGGACATGCTATACAGTACATTAGGCTTTAAACTTTGTGGCATGTGGGTGTGATCAGGTATTCACAAACGTTTAACCACATAGTGTTTCTGTGTGATCTAAAGAGGAATGTACTAATGTGTTTCTAGACAAAGAGGAAAGTCCTTGTGAAAATGGTGATGGTGGTTTTGGGACTCAAGGAGGCAGCAGGGGTGAGTCTCTTGGTCTGTGTTTTAAAGGAACACAATTGTTAAGTGTTAAACCAAATTATTCATAGATGTTTCCACCATCAGGTCGGGGCTGTAGAGGAGGAGGTGCAGGCTTCAAGAGCTTCCGTTCAGGTTCCTTTTTGTCTCTCTTATTTCATGCTTTTTTGATTGTGCTTTGTAAGAGATGTGTAACTGTTTGCATTTCTATGCAGAATTTGATGAAAATGGAAATGAAGAAGGTTAGTAGGCCTTGATGATTTAAACCTTCATATACAGCACACCACTGTGACAGACTTAGAACTGTGTCTTTGCTTGTAGTTGATGGTAGCAGCTCCTGGAATAGTGGTGGATTCAGGGGAAGTGGAGGCAGAGGCAAGTATTCAGGGCCTAGTTTGGGTAAAACTCCTTCTTATAGCTGTGTATTGATCTTTAATGTGATGGCAGGACGAAGAGGAAGAGGAGGATTTAGGAATTCCTTTAACTCTGGTAATCTAATGCCCTTTAATTATTTATTCACTTTAAGCCATAGTGAGCATTTTCTTGTAGTCTGTTTCTCTCTATCAGACCGTGATGAAAATGACAACGATAGAGGTAAAAGGTCCCAGAGATTTGTCAGTATATATGAGCAATGAATATTTCTGAAAATATGCTGATGTGGTGGTTTTTTGATTATTGCAGGTTTTAAAAGTGACTTTAGTGGCAGAGGTGGGCGTGGGGCGAGTGGAGGGCGTGGCGCTTTCCGACAAGGTACGAACAAATAGGGTGTAGAGCAGGTAAGCACACAGCAGAATAGAGATTTATCTGTTTCAGCATGCGTGATGATCTTTACCATTTGTTTCTCATTCTGTCTTAGATGGTGACATTGAAGGCAGAAGGTCCTTTGGTGGAGGTGACTGTCTTGCATGATTCTTGCTCTTCATATAATACACAACTGAAATTGTCTTGAAAATGTGTGTAAAAAGCAGGTTTTTGAAGAGCTGTCATTTAAGCTCTAATCATCCAGGGTTAAACTTAGGTGTTCCTCTGCATTTACTGTGGTAATGATATTGCTGTCTGGATGTTGTTTTTATGGTAAATCCTTTACCAAAATCATTAAATAAACTAATCTTAATGGAGCTTTAGTGTCTGTTTTCACACTGCTATTTGTTTAAATATATTTAGGGTACAGAGGACGGGATGAGGAGGTGTTTTCAAGAGGTAACTTTGTACTGTAAATGACTGTAATTGGAAGGGATTGAGATTTAACTTGTCGTTTTCTGTTAATTTATTAGGATTACAGAAGGATGGTGAGGAAAAAGAAGGTGGTACATCTGCAGGTTTGTAATTCCTCATATATTAGTACCTGAGACACTGTTAGTGACTGATAAAAAATACACACAGTCTTTATCCTGTAGGAGCCAAGGTCAGCTATATACCCCCTCCACCCCCAGAAGAAGAGAACGCAGTTTTTGCCCACTACGCAACAGGCGTCAACTTTGACAAGTATGATGATATCCTTGTAGATGTAAGTGGAAGCAACCCGCCCAAAGCAATTATGGTGAGTGGAGATCTTCATTTTAACATCTCATTGTGCTTTCATTTTTTTCTGCAAATGGTTTTGATTCCTTTAATTACATTTCAGTTACAAAAGCTTGTGGGGTTTGTTTTTTGTCTTTTTGCACATGCTTCTAGACATTTGAAGAAGCTCAACTCTGTGAGACTCTTAACAGAAATGTCGCCAAATCAGGATACGAGAAGCCTACACCCGTTCAGAAGCATGGTATTCCCATCATTTCTGCCGGAAGGGATCTTATGGCTTGTGCCCAGACCGGATCTGGAAAAACGGTGAGTCCTCACTCAGATGTATGGCATGAGATTTATTTATTCATGCCCTGCTTAATGGGTTATCTGATGAAATCCTATATATATATTAAACACGCTTGCTTTGCTGATTATATAGCAGAAAGCTCATACTGGCTTTGATTCATTTACAGCTCATTTCCTAAGTTGCGGACCTAGTGCTACTCTGAATTTTGTCACAGTACATTTTATCTAGCATTATCATCAATATTGTAACACACACTGATTAGAAATAGTTTTAGAATGGTGATATGTCACTTAGTGTAATATAATTTGTTTTTTAAATATTATGGAACAATATTTTTCTACAGGATTTAAGTTGCAATAAATTGATGCATTGCTTTCAAGTACTGCTTTAGTGTGACTTGCTGTGTTTGTGCTGATTGCTTACTGTAAATGATCATGGTCATCACCCTAAGTGGTTAAAACTGGAAAAATCAACTGTGTGGGTTAGCAATTTTATTTATTTTTGCCTTCCTCAGGCTGCGTTCCTGCTGCCTATTCTGCAGCATCTCATGAGCAACGCTGCGGCAAGCAGCAAGTTCAGCGAGGTGCAGGAGCCTGAAGTTATCATTGTGGCCCCCACCAGGGAACTCATTTATCAGATTTACCTAGAGGCCCGCAAGTTTGCCTATGGGTATATAAAACCTGTCTTAAACATTTACATAATTCTTTTTTGTCTCTCAAAGTGATGCATATGAAACAAATGGCACTTTGGCAAGTTTCTTGAGCTGCTTTGTCATAGGATTAATGTTCTAGTGTAATTCTCTAGGATTATGATGTAATTTACCACAAAAGACAAACACTTTTGGAACACATCTCTTGTAGCACTTGTGTGCGTCCTGTAGTGGTTTACGGTGGCACAAACACCGGATTTTCAATCCGAGAAGTGTTGAAGGGTTGTAACATCTTGTGTGGGACACCTGGAAGATTGCTGGACATTATTGGGCGTGGAAAGGTAATTTACATTCATTCTGAGAGTTGATATATTAGTAAATATTTAGTTAAAATTCAGGGTATTAGAATTTTCCAAGTAAGTACTACCTTGAGAGGAACATTTGTAGTTTCAGTAATTGAAACTTGGCATCTTAAAATATGATGAGCTGCAAACTAGAATTTTAAATCATTATTCAATCAACAAAATGATTCTGCTTCACTGGGGCTTATAATTGATAGTGGTAGTAATTAGTGCATCTAAGACTGCATTGCACAACCCTCTGTTGTTGCAATGTTATGGAGCTCATTTATCAGTCACGTACGCATGGACTCCACACAAAACATTAAGCCTTTTCCACCATTCAGTCTGGTCTTGAACCTTTGGTGGCTTATTTTAGCAATAAAACTGTTTGTAGCAAATGAAAGCTGTATTTTTAAATATATACATATAGTGTGTGTATATATAATATATATATTTTCAGTACTTAGTAGTTTTGCATAATTAGCAGTCCCTAAGTGAAGGCTGCATGTTGCAGTTAATTTGCTCATTTGTGTTGCCCAGGTTGAACTGAGTAAAGTGCGTTATTTGGTGCTGGATGAAGCTGACCGGATGCTGGACATGGGCTTTGAGCCAGACATGCGAAAGCTGGTGAACTCTTCAGGAATGCCTTCTAAAGAAGAGCGGCAAACCCTGATGTTCAGTGCCACCTATCCAGAGGATATTCAAAGGTCTGTCATTTTCATATTTTGGTTAACACACTATCAGGGTTACTACTTAAACGGTGTTTCTGGAAGCCACTTGGTTGTAAATGATCCCATCATTTTTAGTAAAGAATGTTGGTGGATATGAATTGGCAGCTGGCTAATTCTTTGAGAAGCTAGCTAATTCTTTTCCAAAATGAAAAAGTAACTTAAACTGATTTATAGTATGTTGCACACATCTTGAACACATTGTGTGGAGTATATTCTATTACTGTTATGGTCAGATGCCTAACAGTCTATACCATGCTGTAAACATTTTCATTAAATTCACTAAAACAATTTTATCTGTGTTCCAGGTTGGCAGCCTGTTTTCTGAAAGTGGATTATCTCTTCCTGGCGGTGGGAGTTGTGGGAGGAGCCTGCAGTGACATAAAGCAGCTCATCCTTCAAGTCACCAAGTACTCAAAGAGGGAGAAGCTGCTGGAGCTGCTGAAGACCACAGGTGACCCCAACTTGACCTAGTGATGACTGATTCATTCTGAAATATTACTATACATTGTATTATTAATGAAATATTCTAAACAGACCTGGATGTTATGTATTCAGTAATGTGAATGGTTTTGCTTTAAATTTCCTATTTTTGTAAAGCCTGACAGTTTTTGTGGATTCCAGAGACACCACACTCACTGATTGACTTACAGTGGTCTTGCTAGCTTACATGGATTTGTACATTCCAGTTAAAGATGCACTATATATTTTTCTCAAAAGTTTTGGGACACCCCTCCAAGTCATTGAATTCAGGTGTTTTTCAGGGGTTCCAGTGAAAGGAACTGCTTCAGCTTCATACCAAGACATTTTGGACAATTTCCTGCTCTTTGTGGGAACAGTTTAGGGATGACCCCTTCCTGTTCCAACATGACTGCACACCAGTGACCAAAGCAAGGTCCATAAAGACATGGATGAGTGAGTTTGGTGTGGAGGAAGTTGACTGGCCTGCACAGAGTCCTGACCTCAAGCCCATAGAACACCTTTGGGATGAATTGGAGAATAAATTTGGCAAAATTGTCTTCCCTTCTTTCTTTGCATCTTAATCAGACAAGCTTTCTTATTAAGGCTGAAGTTAAATTCCTGAAAAATTTGACCTTTGCTCAGTCTGCTGATGTCATCATTAACTGTACTGTAGTGATGGTTGCAGTGGGACTGTTGCTGAATTTGTTGATCAGACAGCAGAGTGACCCAAACCGTCCCAGTGTGCTTCTGTTGCACATAAGAATTGCTGCTCATCTAATCAAAGTAGTGGACCGGAACTAACTGCTGTATAACTAAGAAATAAGCTTGGAAATATTCAGATCTTGCCAGCTGTAGTGTTTTGCCTGGATGTATATAGGTGGAATTGCAGCATTTTATTCCTTTCAAAAAATCAGATTTTAATATTTGACACAAAGAGCCAAAACAAAAAAGCATTAGTCCTCTTGATCTTATGTTTTATTTATATAATGTATATTGCACTTTTCATTAATCAGATAAGCAGATGTTTAGCAGAGCAGATACATCTCTTGTGTAAAATCATATGATGGAGACCTGCCTGCAATTACAGTTGCAAAATGCAAAGTAGAGTTGAGGCAAACAAATATCCTGTGGTCAAATGGGAATGTAAAAGGTAATGTTCTGCTATCCTCAGGGGCAGAGAGGACAATAGTCTTTGTAGAGACCAAGAGATATGCAGATTTCATTGCAACATTTCTCTGTCAGGAAGACGTACCCACGACTAGCATCCATGGGTATGTACCTGTGCAGACACACCAAGCAATGTCTAGTTCCTAATCTGGTTCGAACATCAGTTACATTTTTCAGCAAGTTACCCTGACATTCTGTGTATGTTTATGTATATAAAAGTTTAAATGTCTTCAAAAGCATTGTCTTTCTCCTTGTGAGCAGCGATCGGGAACAGCGAGAACGGGAGAAAGCTCTCAGTTACTTCCGGACAGGTCGGTGTCCTGTGCTGGTAGCGACTTCTGTCGCTGCTAGAGGTCTGGACATGGAGCATGTCCAGCATGTGGTGAACTTTGACTTGCCCAAAGACATTGACGAGTATGTGCACCGCATCGGGAGAACGGGCCGATGTGGAAACACAGGAAGAGCCGTGTCCTTCTTTGACCCACAGTCTGACACTCCTCTAGCTCGCTCTCTGGTCAAAGTCCTCTCAGGGGTTTGTGATTTCATTAATGCCAGAATTTTCTACAGGACCTACTTTTTTCTGTCTCTCAAGAGTATTCAAACTTAGTGGTTTCCTCTTTTGTTCAGGCGCAGCAGGAAGTGCCTTCATGGCTGGAGGAAATTGCATTCAGTGCCCATGGTACCTCAGGGTTCAACCCACGTGGTGAAGTGTTTGCCTCCACTGACACTCGCAGGGTAACAACATTTTCACCGAACGTCCTACTTTTGCTTTTGTGAACCTCAGTTCTTATGATTTTTCAACATGTGCTCTTTTGTGTTTAGGGTGCATCCTTCCTGAAGGACCATACACCCCAACCATCTCAGAGCACTGCTGTAGGACCTGATGAAGACTGGGACTAATTTTTTAGTACTTTTTGTACTTTTTTTGTTATTAATGTGTTCAGTTTAAAAGAGATGTTTGTTTGTTTGTTTGTTTGTTTGTTTGTTCCAGATACAGTTTAAGTGTGAAGGCATTTGTTTTGAAGGAGGGAAAATAGTTGTTCCCCAGTGCTAATAAATTCACACAACAAAAGTTTTCCTCTGCAGTGTTGTGTATTTTACAGGCTATACTCTCTCATTATAGCGATGCAGTTTTACTCACTGCAGTCTGTGAAGGTACAGTTTCAGGTACTGCTTCTTCCTCCATACAAGGTACAGTTCCATTGGGTACAAGATAAATAGGTTTGACACAGAATCAGTCCACAGTATGCTGTAAACGGCCTAACAGTAGATTGGGGAGTGGAAAAAAGAGGAGTTGCTGATTTGAGAAGTCATTATTAAATGTATATAATCATGTGCTAATCTGATGTCCGGTTTGATAGTTTTGTCTACAGTGAATGAGTAGGAGGAGCATTGGATGTATGGAATATGGTTTCCATGTTAACTTTATTAAATCACTAATATGGTTAGAAAGGCTACCAAGTCAGGTCTTCTGCATCATCGTTTTCATTTGAAGGGATTTACAACCAACTAGATGTGGTTTCTCTATGTAGTCACCTGACTCTCATCATCTAGGGATTAAACATGACTGGACAAATGTGCTTCAGGTCATTGTCCATCTGCACACTGTAAAAACTGATGTCTGGCCTCAGCAAACATGGCTTTATTAAATCAGATTTTAATTCAGAAATGTAGCTTTGAACATTACTTCATTTAAAGCTGCAGTTGTTATATAATATATTCAGTCTATGGTTTATTTTGAATAATAAAGAACAATGACTAGTAATGATGAGGTATTCAACAATGTGGAGTTTAGTCAATTTAGCCCAATTTTTTAGGAGCAATCAGATTAGCATGTGACTTGATTTTCATTCCAGCAATTTGCTGCGTCCATTTTACACAAACCCAGCTTTGTGGTGCACCCATGGTGCACTGCTTCTGTCAGTGTCACTTCTGTAATATTCGTACCTACATACTGTAGGACATGGTGTATGTTCACATGGCAGTGCGAGTTCTGGATGTTGATCTGTAGACACACACATGCTTGTGTAACACTGCATTTCTTCATTATCACCATGACCGTTTAAACTAGCATGCTATTCTGACTTTAACTTCTACTGCTCTTTTTCACATCTAGCTGCTTTTACAGGAAAGGATGTTTATATCTTTAGTAAACGTTAACAGATGTTTCAGTATATTAAGTCCTTCCATTAGGCCTTAACATGGTCTCAGCCTATTATGCTAATTATGCTAATAAAAAAAAAATGCAAGACAATCAGAAAATAAGTCACTGCTCTTGACTTTCTTCACTGAATATCTTTCATATATATCATTCAGCTTTTGTTAATTTCACAAGATTTAACTTAAAAAATGACCTCTCAACTGTAGAAGTGGAGACAGGTAATGTTGCATAAATCTTTAGGAGTTCAGAAAGAGAGGGGAAAACAGACTCAATCTCATTGTCTTTTAGGCACTTTAGCATTTCCTGCACATTACTTTTGGTGGAGTAGGATGCATGAAACACTAAGTTCTGTGAAGACCTTTTCTTCCTCAATTCTGTAGAACTTACTAACTGTACTGACAAGTTCAGCATCACCAGTTTCTACTCCTTTTGACCATTTGGATTCTACTGTCAGACTGTAAGCCTTTGAGGATAATGCCAGTTGAACTATTATCCTTTCCTTTGAATCGTCTGAGCATCTCTTGAATAATGGTATCCGAAAATGTGTAGTACAATCTTGTTCGGTAGAACTCCTCCAAATTCTCAGGGTGATGGTCTTCTCCTGTTGACTTGGAGCTGTACTTACACCTTGCAGGTGTTTTTCTGGGTCTTGACTCGCCAGGTATTTTGTCAGGAAACTCGCTTCCAGCAGCCTCAGCCCGTTCCTTTGCTTTTTCAAAGACAACCTTGAATTCACTTTCTGTCCTGAGTTCTTGAAGCCTTTTTAGCACTCCTTCCACCAGTGTGTATGACACTGCTAGATCCACATCTTTACGCTGAAGAGCAGCTGATGCAACAACAGTCTCCTGAAACACTGGGGTGGCCACCTCCAAACAAAGCATAAACTCAAAATTTATGCCGCGAAACAACATTAGAGCATCACCTGCAGCTGGATCAGGCGGATTGCTGTCTGAGATTTTTTTCAACAGCTGCATAACTGCAGACTTTCTGCAGTGCTTTTAAGGTATTTTCTCGACAGGCCCAGCGTGTCACTCAGCTGTTTTAATTCCCAGGTTTTCTCTCCAGCATACAACAACTTTTGCATTTCTATGAATGCACCATGACCCGCTAGAAGAAGACAGGAAAGTGTAAAGCCTCTCTATCAAATAAAAAAAACGTCAAAAATGATTTTGCAGTCTCCGCTAACACTAAGTTTAAACAGTGCACAAAGAGTGCTTTTTCATTTTGCCTCTGAATTCTAACCTGCAGCCCCTTGTAACTAGCACTCATGTTGGCTGCACCATCGTAGCCTTGACCCCGGATATTTTCAGCATTCAACCCATTTTCTGAAAGAAGGGCAATTACCACTTCCTCCAAGTCTTGGCCAGTTGTTGATTTAACATGACACACTTGGATGAAACGCTCCTTTATTTGCATGTCATGGACAAACTGGACCACAAAGGAAACTTGCTCCGAGTGTGACACATCAGTAGTTTCATCCAGAAGAATTGAAAATATCTTGGCCTTATTAATCTCTTTCAGAATGACATTCCTCAACTGTGTTCCAAGAGATCGTATTAGGTCATTTTGGGTCCTGTTGGATAAAAGTGTCACCTGACACTCAATATGCATTCTGAGGACACTGTCATATTCTGCTAAGAGGTGCACAAGCTCAAGGAAGTTTTCTCTGTTAGAACTGGTGCTGCTTTCATGTTCCCTAAATTACGTCTATTAAGCGAAACAAGATTTCTCTGTTCTTCTGTAATTTAAATGACTTTCACTTTAAATGTAAATTAGTGTAAGAACTGTGTATTCCCAAAGGGCTGGATGATACTGTCGTCTAACCAGATGTCTTTTAATGGTAATCACGGTCACGTACACCTTGGCTAGGTATTGTTCTAGGTGTTATCACCCAAATGGTCGGGCGCCACTAACTGCTAATCACGGTCACGTATACCCTTTGTTCCGGGACGGTTCTTGATGTCCTGCTGCCGCTCCCAGACTAATAATTAATTGGATTAAGTGTTCTAAATGTTTGGTAAGGCTGCTTTAAGCCAATGTAAAATAGATATACCAAAATAGATAAACTGGTTTGAATTAAAGATATTTCTATATGATATGTAAGCCTTTTTGGGAATGAGCTCTTTCAGATGTGTACTGTGGAGTGGAATCTGGGTTGAGGCAGTCTGTAGTTTCTTACAGTCCCCCCTTTGATGCTTTTGGCCCTGAAGCATCACAACACTTCCTTTACACAGATTACACCTCCCATTTCGGGCAGGTGCCCAGTGGTGGTGATGCCCTGCAGTGGGTTGTCCTCCTTCGGCCCTCAGAGAATCTTACCCGTCATCGAAACGTCACCTCATGCACACTGGTTATGGCTCCATTCCACTAGGCAAACTTGAAACACAATGTTTCTTCTTAAAATTTTGTTCTATGTACAAATATTTCCTGGGTTTGGAGCAGAGGCATTCAGGAACCATCACAACCGAAGGGGAACCTCCTACATTAATTACTGAAGTATCTGCAATCTGACATCTCAATATGGAACACATACAATATAACACATTGGTAAATTATGAGAAAATGGCAGTATTTAAAAGTTACACAATACAAAAACGGCAGTTTTAAAAGTTACATCTTAATTAAACCTGAATAGGTAATAATTAACAATTGTGCTTTTATTGGTAAAAAAACAGCTAGCGCATTAGAGCATTAAGCTTGAATTTGTTCTAGTGAAGTTGTTGTGCACTAATCCAAATTGATATTCTTAGTCCCAGTGTCTCCCAGTGCCCTCTCCATAAATTCCAGTAATTTCTGACTGAAAGAGGCTTCCTTGGGATGATTCACTGGAAGATGTTCGGTTAAGTGGTCTGTGGGGGAGCAGGTCGCAGCAGCACTGTTATACATCAGGAATGGTGTCCAGAAGTCCTTTACGTTCCCGTCACACTGTCTCTGTGGCACTGTTCCTCCATGTCTGGAGACCATACTGTAAGATTCACCAGGACTGGAACATGGATCCATTGTAGGTCATTGGTTAGCGCTTCGGGATAGGGTCTCGTCACCACACAATGGGTCAGGGGTAGGGTCTGCCAACCTGGTCCATCACCACATCTTTACTTCTGTTTTGTTCAGTAATCTGAAAAATACTTGCAAACAGAATGAATTTACGCCCCCCCCTTTACACACAAGACAGAAAACATTACAAACACTTACAATATACACTTCACTATTTACATGTCCCTGTATGATTGGCATCAGATTTTTATGGTTTGCTGGTATTTAGTTTTGTGGCAGAGCTTGTAAACTAAATCTCTGCATGGTCGTGCCCAGTTAGCAGCCCATGGGCCCTCAGGTTGGTAGTTCTTTACCATTACCTCATCACTAGTTTCAAATTTGTGATGATGCACTTCCTGGAAAAAAGACATCTTGTTTTTCTGAATATTCCAAATTTGCCGAGTGGCTTGGCGATAAATAGCAGACCTAGAGTTAAACAGATTTTTGAGCTCCTCACTCAATCTGTTTACAGTGGCCTGTAACTGATCAATTTTTGGGCCTGTTCTCTTTTCTTTCTTAAGAGAAAATCTGCAATTTCTGGAAATACACTATATTGCCAAAAGTATTCACTCACCTGCCTTGACTCGCATATGAACTTAAGTGACATCCCATTCCTAATCCATAGGGTTCAATATGACGTCGGTCCACCCTTTGCAGCTATAACAGCTTCAACTCTTCTGGGAAGGCTGTCCACAAGGTTTAGGAGTGTGTTTATGGGAATTTTTGACCATTCTTCCAGAAGCGCATTTGTGAGGTCACACACTGATGTTGGACGAGAAGGTCTGGCTCTCAGTCTCCGCTATAATTCATCCCAAAGGTGTTCTATCGGGTTGAGGTCAGGACTCTGTGCAGGCCAGTCAAGTTCCTCCACACCAGACTCTGTCATCCATGTCTTTATGGACCTTGCTTTGGTCACTGGTGCACAGTCATGTTGGAAGAGGAAGGGGCCAGCTCCAAACTGTTCCCACAAAGTTGGGAGCATGGAATTGTCCAAAATGTCTTGGTATGCTGAAGCATTCAGAGTTCCTTTCACTGGAACTAAGGGGCCAAGCCCAGCTCCTGAAAAACAACCCCACACCATAATCCCCCCTCCACCAAACTTTACACTTGGCACAATGCTGTCAGACAAGTACCGTTCTCCTGGCAACCGCCAAACCCAGACTCGTCCATCAGATTGCCAGATGGAGAAGCGCGATTCGTCACTCCAGAGAACGCGTCTCCACTGCTCTAGAGTCCAGTGGCGGCGTGCTTTACACCACTGCATCCGACGCTTTGCATTGCACTTGGTGATGTATGGCTTGGATGCAGCTGCTCGGCCATGGAAACCCATTCCATGAAGCTCTCTGCGCACTGTTCTTGAGCTCATCTGAAGGCCACATGAAGTTTGGAGGTCTGTAGCGATTGATTCTGCAGAAAGTTGGCGACCTCTTCGCACTATGCGCCTCAGCATCCGCTGACCCCGCTCCGTCAGTTTACGTGGCCTACCACTTCGTGGCTGAGTTGCTGTCGTTCCCAAACACTTCCACGTTCTTATAATACAGCTGACAGTTGACTGTGGAATATTTAGGAGTGAGGAAATTTCACGACTGGATTTGTTGCACAGGTGGCATCCTATCACAGTTCCACGCTGGAATTCACTGAGCTCCTGAGAGCGACCCATTCTTTCACAAATGTTTGTAAAAACAGTCTGCATGCCTAGGTGCTTGATTTTATACACCTGTGGCCATGGAAGTGATTGGAACACCTGATTCTGATTATTTGGATGGGTGAGCGAATACTTTTGGCAATATAGTGTATGTCCTTCCTTGCCACACGAATAACACACTAGGAGGTTATCAGGGTTACAAGGGGGTGGTCTTTCCTTTTTATCTCCAGTAGTTTGGTCCTCATTTCTACGGGAAACCTTGCGGCCTCGATTCCTATGGAGCTTTTTAACACCTACAGCTGACACAGGATTGGATCTTTTTAAGTTAGCATGGCTTTTGTAAAACTGTCATTTTAGAAATGATGTCATTATAGTCAGAGAAATTGGTCACAAACATTGTTACAGAAGAACGAGTGTGTGGATCACATTTATTAATCAAAGCAGATTTGAAACTGACATCATTCTGAGTAATGTTAGGATTACCACTGAAAGTTTTGAATACCTCCAATAATCGCTCTGAAAATACCATCGGGTGCTCAACTTTCCTCATGTGTACATCAGATATTCTATCCCAATTAACTGACATCACCCCTAGGACTTCTAGTAGTGCCTGTTTCCTTTCTAATTTATTGACAGTTCTGGTCTTCACTTTCTGAATTAAGGCTCCAGACAGAGTCTCGGGCAAACACATCGTTAACACAATGCATGCATCACCATCTGTAAATTTGTTAACATCCACATATTGCTCAAGTTTTTTAGAAAATCCAGTGGATCTTGTTTGGCAGGATCAAATTTTCCAATGCTCTTTATCACAGGTTCTAGCTCACTGGGATTAAACCCTCTGACCATAGAAGAGGTCATTGGTACCTCCTCTCCTTCACTAGCATGCATCTTTGTGGTAGCGTGAATTGGTGCCATGGGAAATCTAACTGTACAGTCAGAGTACTGACTACTGACCGACCGAGAATCTCTTTCCGAATTCACATCACCATCTTCATGCAAATCTGTCATTTCTGGAACTTGGTTACACAACATGCCATTTTTGATCAGAAATTGATAAGCAATCTTTGCTTCCTCCAATTCATTGGACACTGTGTCCACAGATGATATAAGCATATTATTGTTAGTTCTAAGAAGGGTAAGGTCATTCTGCATCCTGATCTTTTCCTCTTTCCAGATCCTTTCAGTAGCCTGGAAATGTCTTTTAGAAATTAGCCCATCATCCAGTCTAGACTGAAGTTGCTCATTTTCAGCTTTTAACGCATCTAAAGTCTTTCTAGTTACTTTGTATGCGGCAAGAACTGCTTGAAGCGCACTGGCAATTTTTCCTTTATTATTCTTAGGCATTTTGAGATAACTTTTGAATTTGGCAATAGCCCACTCATAAGGCTTATCAACAATGTTCTTGATTCCATCGAACATTCCCTGAGAGCCGTGCTTAGTGATGTATTTAACAATCAGCTCTTCCATTTTCACAATCTTATTGAATTAAATAGAGTTACTATGTACAAATTTAGTGACTAAACGTTACCTAGTTACTTTAAGATAGCCGTTAGTCTATTGATTCACAGCTCCAGTACTTCGGACGCAAAAAAGTCTCACTGTTTCAGACACAGCCACACTCCGTCAGGCCTCAAGTCCAACTACAGTAACACTCACAGCTCACAAACAACAACACACAAACAACAACACTCACAAACAACAACACTCAAACAACAACACTCACAAACAACAACACTCACAAACAACAACACACAAACAACAACACTCACAAACAACAACACTCACAAACAACAACACAAACAACAACACTCACAAACAACAACACAAACAACAACACTCACAAACAACAACACACAAACAACAACACTCACAAACAACAACACTCACAAACAACAACACAAACAACAACACTCACAAACAACAACACTCACAAACAACAACACACAAACAACAACACTCACAAACAACAACACTCACAAACAACAACACACAAACAACAACACTCACAAACAACAACACTCACAAACAACAACACAAACAACAACACTCACAAACAACAACACTCACAAACAGTTTAAAATGTAACACCGTCACAGGACTTCGGACAAAACCACACTACTTCGGGTTTTTGTTTTAAACTTTACAGAGCCTCGGTGTGTCGGCTCACTACACGATCACCAGTTTCAGTATAGTTATAATTCGGCTGCCACACTGCATCGGGCTGATTCACTTACTTTAGAATCTAAACAGAATTATAACAACTACACAACAAGTTTCAGTTACTTTAGAAACCTTTACACTTAAGCACTTTGCTTCAGTTACTTTAGAAACAACGATTCCAATACAGCTCTGTCACCACACTGCGTCGGGTTCATTCAGTTCCGTTAGAATCTCAAACAGAAATGTATAGAATAGGCTTAAGAACTCCTCCTGCTTCTGCTCAGTAACACTATTTATAGTAGTATACTACTATAGTTACTAACTACTAACTACTAACTACTACTAGTTACTATATTATACTAATATAGTAACACTATATTCTAATTTCTATTCTGCCCTTAACTTTTCTTTTCTAAATTTTTTAAACGAGGGGTTTCCTAAATAAAACAGTGTAAAAGAAGCAACAAAAAAAAACGTTTTTCTTACACCTTTCCCTGCTTTTTGGAAATCCCAGTGTAAGAAAAATAAAACAATGAGGGCGTCGAAGATCTTAATGTAGAAGTTTATTGCAGCATCGCAGTGACAAAATACATAAAGTACTTTGGGTTCATCGGAGTCAAAAAGAACGCAGGAGAAATCCTGCTCCAACCTTTATACAGTGTTTCCTGTGTGTAATTTAAATGACTTTCACTTTAAATGTAAATTAGTGTAAGAACTGTGTATTCCCAAAGGGCTGGATGATACTGTCGTCTAACCAGATGTCTTTTAATGGTAATCACGGTCACGTACACCTTGGCTAGGTATTGTTCTAGGTGTTATCACCCAAATGGTCGGGCGCCACTAACTGCTAATCACGGTCACGTATACCCTTTGTTCCGGGACGGTTCTTGATGTCCTGCTGCCGCTCCCAGACTAATAATTAATTGGATTAAGTGTTCTAAATGTTTGGTAAGGCTGCTTTAAGCCAATGTAAAATACCAAAATAGATAAACTGGTTTGAATTAAAGATATTTCTATATGATATGTAAGCCTTTTTGGGAATGAGCTCTTTCAGATGTGTACTGTGGAGTGGAATCTGGGTTGAGGCAGTCTGTAGTTTCTTACATATCTCTCTATCCTTTTCTTGAATCATCTCCCCTTGTACCTCCCTTTTCATCTCTTCCTCTTCCTCACTGGAGCTAATGTCTCCTTGTATTTCCTCACTTATCTCACTTTCTTCCTCATTGGCTCTAACCTCTCCTTCATCTTTCTCACTTGTCTCAACTGCTTTCCCTTGAATCTCTTCAATACTCTCCTTATCTGAACTGCAACTCTATGAAAAACAAATTTCATTATATTATTTTTATATTAAAGGGATAGTTTGCCCCAAAATGAACATTACTTATTTTGTGGAACTTAAAATTTAATTACATAATAATTTTGTCAAAAAAAAAAAGTCATACAGATTTGAAACTACATATAGATGAGTAAATGATGACAGAATTATCAATTTGGGCGAATTATTCCTTTAACAAAGTATTTTATGGACTGTAATATAAGTATAATAGCTTATTAGCTTAAACAAAAAAAAAATGAAAGAGTACCTTCATCTTTATTCTCTCTCTTCAGCCAGCTTGTGAGAGGGATGCTACCTCTGGCTGTATCAGACACTTCCTTGTGTTTTTTTCTTTTGGTCCTTTCTTTCCTTGGCATTCTATTGAAGTTGTTGATAGAAATAGAATGTACACATCAAACAAAAATAAGGAGATGATGATAATATTACTAAACATTATTTTTAAACAAAACATTGAGTAAAGAAGTTCATCATGTTGATTTCATGTGTAGTTTTGTTGATATTGTAAACTTTATGTTTGTATTACATGGATGAAAGTTCTGCTAGCTATCATTAAATCAAAGATATAAATGTCCTGTACGTTAGAGTTGGACCTGGAATTAGATTTAATTTCACTAAATGCATTTCCTCGAGCTAATGACATGAGAACATGTTAAATTATGGTAGCGCCGTTTAATGGCCTCGGATAAAACAAATGAAACGTCAGTGTCAGAAATGTGGCAGCAATCGAGTGATGATTATATTGTAATTAAGAATAACTCGCATGCTGCCGCATTCCCTAAGTTTACAACAACATTATGATAATGTAGGATAAATGTCCATTTCCCGCGTTACCTGTCTGCTGCACGTGTTTTGAAGACTCTATCTATCTTATCTTTCAATCTATCTATAGTCAGTGTAGTTTGGTTGATGTGTGGAGGAAAAAAAATCAGGGAATCAAACAATACCCATGGGTCAAAGACACAAGGATCTCAGCAGCAAGACTGGACAGGCTTTACATAACCAAAAACAATAGGAGTAGATTTTGTGAAGCAGTCATGTCCCCTACTGGGTTTCCAGATCATCATTTAGTCACAATAGACATAATGACATTTGATATTAAAAGGCACAGAGCTACTCAGGGAACTTCCCAAACTGTCCTCTGAACAGAGCAGCATGCTAGGTGCAGGTCTTGAACTTGAAGAAGTGGCCAGCACAGTCCAGCAGCTTGCAGTGGGACGTGCACCAGGAATCGATGGACTACCTAACAAGTTTTACAAACATTTCATGGAATTTCTAGGAACAGTCTTCCTTGAGATGTTCAATAGCTCTTTTGTTAATGGGATCTCCTTACATCCTACAGCGTTTCTGTAGAGCAGGAATTACCAAAGTCAAGGATCTGAGGTCTGGCACCAACTGGAAAACAGCCAGGGATCTGTGTTCTGAGACCAGAGTACTGTCAGCCTGCCTCACCCTGACTGCTTGGAGAGGTAGTTCAGCTCTACCATCCTGTTTCATGGAGGGCAGGAACCTGTGAGAAGCCATCAGCCCCCACCACCCCTACCAATCTCTGCAGCGGCAGGGGACTATTACTTGGAGGAAGCACTTTTGTCCTTCTAAACAGCAATACTAATAACCCTGGAAGATGCCTCTAAGTAAGCACTGTATGAAACCTGTGTCAAATTTGCTCATCAAGGTTCTCTGGCAGGTTTAAAGGAGTCATGTTGGTCAGGACTGTTGGTGCCGGACTCTTCCCCATGAGGATGCTGGAGGTCCCTGTACAAACCACCCACAGAGAAGCGTACAGCTGATCTACAGTGGCGGATAGTGCATGGAGCCATGGCCACAAACAGACACGTGGCACACATCGACCCCTCTAGGGGCAGAGAGTGTTTCTTTTGTGGCAGGGATGAAACAGTGGACCATCTGTTCTTGCACTGTGAACATCTTCACAGGCTTTTTTCACTGCTTGGTGCAGAAGGTTGGGAGTCACATGGACAGAGCACCTTTATGTGTGCACCTTTGGAAGTATGCTCCAAAGAAGAAATCTGTTGTACTACTGAACTTCATCATAGGTCAGGCTAAGCTCACTACGTGGCTTATAAGAAAAAATAAAATGCAGTGGGGAGGCACCCAGGATGCTGAACAAATGCTGACAGCTTTAGTTAAAGCCAGAATCAAGGTTGAGTATGCTTTCTTTAAGTTGACTCAAAGGTTACCAGAATTCTGCCAAGTGTGGACATTGGGGGAAGTTTTATGTTCTGTAGATGTAGAAGATCTGAGGTTTAACATCTAATTTTTATAAAGGGGTGGGGGGTGGGTTGTTTTTAACATTTTCTATGTTATGTTCTGTATAAATGCTGCCTTTTCACTGTTTTCAAAGTCTGAATTTATCTAAATGTTAAATACATGGAAAATTTGAAAAAGTCTCTCTCTCTCCTTATCTCTGTGTGTATAGACTGAATATATGTTTAAGTCATGATTCTCCTGTGATCTGTCCATTGTGTTTCCTAAAGTAATATTAGAATAAACACACTGTACAATTGAACAATGATTGGTTTATTATTTTTTTTCCAGGACATTAATGTGAAGAAGACATCGCCGAGCACAATTCAAAGATACACAGAACGATAAAGACACACACAAGCATGCTGCTGTTACTGAATGTTTACTGTTGTTCAGTTATATATACATTTCAAAGATGCATATTTGTGTTAAAGGTGTAAATTGCTGAACTTAAATGTTTTAAGACAAGTTAGATTTTTTTTAATGGACTTTAAGATTTACTTTTAGGTTTCTTTGTTGTGTGATATTCCTGTGTTCTGTTTTATGTTTTTTTTATGTTAAAGAAAAGAAGCCTATGGGCCCAAAGAGAAGGTGCAGAGAAAGTAGAGAATAGCAGGCCTTGAGCTACGAAACTTGTTGAAGTCACAGGTTCAACCTGATGATAAACTAAATTTTGGGCTAAATCACATAAATGCTCATGTTTTTGCACTTAATGTTTTTGGTATTCCTGTAAAACAGTAGGAAGAAGTCACTGTGTGGATTATTCAAATATTCAGTACACAAAAGTACATTGATTTTGTAAAAGCCGAAGGTTGTCTGGCTTTTTTAAGCAAATAGCTCTTTTCTGCCAGATGTTTCCAGGGTGCATTTTGATGAATGTGTGAAGGCATTTGTTTTCAAGGGGAAGAAAGTTGTTTTTCCCCAGTTACTTGCTGTCTTACTTTAGATGTTGAACGATAAAAATGTCTCCACAATCTTTCTTTGTTCCTAGTATTGTGACAGAGCACTGGCCTTTTGTGGCGGCCCCATCATATGACCTATAAAAGCACAACCACAAGGCTAATGTGGCTAACAAGTTCGGTTTAGCATTGTATAAACTGTAATAAGGACGATGATTTCACTGGGGTGTCATTTGTGTACCATCGATATTACATTTACAAAAATGTATATAAAGGAAGGAGACTTTTTAAACACTTTTTAAGTGTTTTTTTAACAACAAACAGCATTTTTTTCCTGTCCCAGACCCATGTAACTACCTTAAAAACATCTAAATGTTATTTATATACTAATGTGTGATTGTATTAAACATCTTGAACTTGAATTATTTGTTCTCTTGTGCTGTTCATGAAATGTTTCCAAAATATACACAACATTTACTCAACCCTCTTGCCTTAACACATTCTCCACTATGAAAAAGTCAAAAGTCACAACTTCAACAGAAAGCTGGTCATCAGATCCAATTGAAGATCATGCGAGGTAGAAAATAAGTTATTTCATTTTTAGTGCATTTGCCTAGCACCTCAGGGATATGAGGTTTGAGTTCCGCCTCCACCTTGTGTATGCAAAGTTCTCCCTGTGCTTTGGAGGTTTCCTCCAGGTACATTGGTTTACTACCCAAGTCAAAAGACATGCTTTGTAGGCTACTTGGTATCTCCATATTGTCCGTGGTGTGTGAACGGGTGTGTGAGTGTGTGTATGATTGACACCCTGTCCAGAGTGCCCACCTTCTGGTACTCACCGTTGAACTCCAGGACTCCAGGTTCCCCGCATCCCTGTTTAAGATACACTATATTGCCAAAAGTATTCGCTCACCCATCCAAATAGTCAGAATCAGGTGTTCCAATCACTTCCATGGCCACAGGTGTATAAAATCAAGCACCTAGGCATGCAGACTGTTTTTACAAACATTTGTGAAAGAATGGGTCGCTCTCAGGAGCTCAGTGAATTCCAGCGTGGAACTGTGATAGGATGCCACCTGTGCAACAAATCCAGTCGTGAAATTTCCTCGCTCCTAAATATTCCACAGTCAACTGTCAGCTGTATTATAAGAACGTGGAAGTGTTTGGGAACGACAGCAACTCAGCCACGAAGTGGTAGGCCACGTAAACTGACGGAGCGGGGTCAGCGGATGCTGAGGCGCATAGTGCGAAGAGGTCGCCAACTTTCTGCAGAATCAATCGCTACAGACCTCCAAACTTCATGTGGCCTTCAGATTAGCTCAAGAACAGTGTGCAGAGAGCTTCATGGAATGGGTTTCCATGGCCGAGCAGCTGCATCCAAGCCATACATCACCAAGTGCAATGCAAAGCGTCGGATGCAGTGGTGTAAAGCACGCCGCCACTGGACTCTAGAGCAGTGGAGACGCGTTCTCTGGAGTGACCAATCGCGCTTCTCCATCTGGCAATCTGATGGACGAGTCTGGGTTTGGCGGTTGCCAGGAGAACGGTACTTGTCTGACTGCATTGTGCCAAGTGTAAAGTTTGGTGGAGGGGGGATTATGGTGTGGGGTTGTTTTTCAGGAGCTGGGCTTGGCCCCTTAGTTCCAGTGAAAGGAACTCTGAATGCTTCAGCATACCAAGACATTTTGGACAATTCCATGCTCCCAACTTTGTGGGAACAGTTTGGAGCTGGCCCCTTCCTCTTCCAACATGACTGTGCACCAGTGACCAAAGCAAGGTCCATAAAGACATGGATGACAGAGTCTGGTGTGGAGGAACTTGACTGGCCTGCACAGAGTCCTGACCTCAACCCGATAGAACACCTTTGGGATGAATTAGAGCGGAGACTGAGAGCCAGGCCTTCTCGTCCAACATCAGTGTGTGACCTCACAAATGCGCTTCTGGAAGAATGGTCAAAAATTCCCATAAACACACTCCTAAACCTTGTGGACAGCCTTCCCAGAAGAGTTGAAGCTGTTATAGCTGCAAAGGGTGGACCGACGTCATATTGAACCCTATGGATTAGGAATGGGATGTCACTTAAGTTCATATGCGAGTCAAGGCAGGTGAGCGAATACTTTTGGCAATATAGTGTATGTGGTACAGAAATTGGATAGATGGAGGGATTTTGAAATTGATTCACAAGGTCATGTTTGGGTATTTTCCTCTTTGAGTAAGTTCCAGAACTGTCCCTGAGCTCTGGACTTCAGCTCAATGTCAGCTTGTAGAGCCAAAATCCTCCTCCTCCACTTTAGACGAGTTCAGGTGAAACAGCGTTGAAATCTTTGATGCGAGTGAGGACATGGACTTGATAAAGGAGAGAAAAAATATGAATAAACACCAATATCCCCTACAAAAAAATAAAACCCTACACTGCTCATGCTAATAATACTACTGCCACTGGGACTCAGTGTTCTGTACATCAACATTTTGTGCAATCTATTCAACATTTTGAAAGATTTGTGTTTCGCATTTAATAAATCAATGAAGACAGTTTGGATAAATCAAGAAATTTATTTTCATTCCATTTCATACATACTTACATAGATTACATCTTTGTTTTTATACAGCTTGTTTTCTGCAAGTTTTGCCAGATCAGATACTATTTTTTTTGTGTGTGTGCATTTACAAATATACATTTTATAAATCTACGGCTAGTTCTGTACATTACTCAACAAAAATTGGTGGACTGATCACAGAGAAACTTATTGTAAACATTAGCCATTTCAAGTTATAACCTTTGAGGCAATTTGTTCTGGCTGCAACATACATATACATATGCATACATGTATACTTAAAAAAAAAAAAAAAAAAAAAGGAAAAAAAAAGAAAAAAGAAAAGGGACACTGCATCATTCTTTTGTGTGTGTGTGTGTGTGTGTGTGTAGTATATATGTATATAGTGCTTGTAAAAGTACAAGTATATAGTACTTGCAGATCTTACTACTATATGCTCAAACTATGTACCTTAGATCTTTTTAATGGTACAATAAAGATAAATAATCATTCATGTAATGTAAAAGGTACAATTTTCAGGTAAAATATATATTTTAAAGGTACAAAAGATAAGGGTGCCACCACAACAGAAAAGGTGCAGTTTAGTACCCTTTTGTTAAAAAAAAAAAAGGAAAAGAAATGAGAGTACATTTAGCTGATTTTGACATCATCCAGATTTTTCTGTGTTTTCTCTAAACACTTTGAATGACACCACACAATTTCCACACAGTAAAATCTTCTCAATGAAATGCAAATGTCAAAAGTTATTCTAATCAGTCTGAAGGATTGGCATTTTAGATTTTTATTACTGAGCCAATTAAAAAAGAGAAAAATGACACTGTTGGGCAAGCCAGGGCCAGACTGATCGCCACCATCAACGGCATTCCACAGAGTTATCTATAAAAGTCATGCTGATAATGCTCTACAGAGAAACTGCACTTATGAACGCGATGCCACACGGTTTAAAGAAACTCTTGAAAGTGCATTATGACATTATCTGTCAGGCCCTAGTATGCACTGAAAACAAGTTCTCTTTCAACATTGAGTTTCATTAAATAAAAACCTGCCTGCAGTATTAGAATGATCCCAGACACACTATGGGGCAAAGGATATTTTGTAAGCCATTTAAATTTAAACCAAAGGCAAGGGACTCAAGAACAGACAGAACAGAGACTACACACACCCAGAACACATTAAAGATGAAATAAAGTATGAGTTTCTCAAGATCTGTCTCATCATAACTGTGCTAAAAGCTTCACTGAGCCCGATTTATAAATGTTGAGTCCTTCTGTCTTTCCCTTAATCCTTTCCTGCTTTAGTGGTCCCATCTGTGTTAAAAACAAACAGTGCGGTTACGTCTATTAAACAACTTATATTACTTTGTTATACTCTGGTGATCAGTAATAATAGACTATTTTACTCTAATCTCAATCCGAGCCAAATTTATCCTCAGTTCATGTAACATAAGTGCTGCCTCTTTACAGATACAGCTGACCCTATGGCAGCGACTGTCTGTCACTTAAAGGCTAAATTTACATAAATACAGAACAGGTAGTGTTTTTACTTGGTCACATATCACAATCTTGCAGCAAAATTGACTAGGTCTCTCAATCAGAATGCACCACCCAAAATATTTTAACATTACGTTAAGTCATTAAAGGCTTCTCTTTAACGGTGGAGTAAGATATGAAGGATGTGTCACTGGGTACAATGCTGGACCAACATCGCCTTATCAGGTTAGTGTGCTTTTACATGCACATTACTACCCCGTAGAGAAAGATGTGGTGACAGAGGAAGCAGCCTCCCAGGTTGGTAGCAATCATTTAATAAGGGCGATCTCCAGATGGCAAAGACTATAACTGTGGAGAAGATGTTTTTTGGAGGGCAAGCTGACTCAGCTGTACTAATATGACAGTGGTCATGGTGACACAATGGACTAAGCTTATGGGCTAGTAAAAATAATTATAAAAAGCACAAAAAAACAAATCAAACCTCTACATGTGCATCCATACTGACAAACAGCATTAGAAAAAATTAAAAGGCTAATATCCCTTTACTCCCACAGCTGGGTCTGAGATTCTTACTATCTCCCCCTCAAACATTTCACAAACACAAACAAGAGATCTTAAAAAAACCTGATATTAAATCAGACTGAGGATTATTTGAAAACATTCCCCTTTGTCTGTGCATAGATCATGGGTTCAGAGCAGCAGATCTGTCGAGTTTGCCACATTGTGCTCATTTCTTGGAGAAAGCATGTCCATATTTGATATGATGGTACTACCCACTTTCCCCCATTCTCTTACCCCACCAACTTCTAACTAAGAACAGCTTCAACAGTGACAGAATAACCAGTCCTAACCAGGAACACTTAAAATACATCTATCATTGTTCATAAATATTTCAGACAGAAAGCTCTGCCTTGACCTCTTTTCTTTTTTGTCCAGCTCATGTGTCCGTTTTTGTCACCAAAAGTATGAGTAACCTCACTTAGGTTAATGTCAGTGTTCACCATTAGTAATGGTTACTGCCTCAGGGGCTGCAGTTGTGGCTGGGATGCGGGGCATCTTCTTCACCGGGCTGGGGATGTGCTGTCATAAGAAACAAATGCAAATTAGATTCGATTAACTCGACAGAAAAACCTCAGATTATGGGTGGGACAGTATAAATAATAATAATAATAATAAAAATAATAATAATAATAAAAAAAAAAATATCAAAATGTATATTTTAATAAAATAAAACACTAAATTAGCAGTGCAAGTATTAATGGTGCTCCTTGTATAACTTTAAAAATTGCTTTAATATTTGTAACACTCAATTTCATATGTACTTCGGAAAAACTAATTCACAAAATAGTCATGTAATGTTTCTTGCTAAGACCAGGAATTTCTTTTGGTTAGGGGCGGAGCTAAGCTGCTTGTCACTCACCTTTTTCCTTAAAAGGCAACTAATGATGCATGCGTAAAAGGGGCTGCTGAGAGGAGGGATTTTTTTTGGGGGGTGGGGGGGGGGTGGGGTTGGACAGCTTTTCACTATTTTCTTTACAACTGCAATTCATCTCATGGGCAACAGAGGGCGCTGATTTTTTTTAATCAAAATGATTTAGAACACTATTTTCACTCATTCTAGCCTGGTGTATTTATTCCTTAAAAAAGTAGACAAGTGTGCTTTAATAAAATTGTAGAATATTTACAACTGAACCAGGAGCAATATTTTTAATCTAATATTCATATAGAGTATTGTATAACTTAGTATTGTGTTGTGTATAGTAGTAGTATAGTATTGTGGATCTTTCCACATCATCAGGTGAGATCACCATACCAGTATACCATGTCAAAAGTCCATCTATTTTTTTTTGATGTACCTCAGATGCGGTCACGGAATTTAGAAGTCCTGCCTCCAGAGGTCCATGTTCATCCAGAGAATGTCTAGCGTAATACCTGCGATATTTCTCATCCACACGCGTTAGATACCATGTTCCTGGAAACAGCTCGTCCACTGAACCCTGAGGGACGTAGTTTGCTGTGGGGGGTAAACCAAATAAGGTCAATATCCCTATATTATCTTCCCATCAGTTCATGTAATATGAAATTGGAAATGAAGTATCGAAGTGCAATAATCCCCCTCTATATCACGGTTCATATATCTGAGGAAAAGTAAGCAGAATTCTCCAGCATCCCAGTTCTTGGCGTGTCACTGTCCCGAGTGTTTTGGTTTGTTCTGTGAACGCTATATTTTTACGTTTTTTCTGCAAGCCCTATTATGTCGCCCAAACGCTCTGCACCTTCTAAGGCTTCATACATACAGTACTCACTATAAATGTGATATTTCTACCAATTTACCCAAAATTCATCTCGCTATATGCTTGCAAATGCTTTCTGTGTGTGTTTAAAGAGTGTGGGAGGGTCATTTACGGCTTAAACAATAAAAAAAAGCATTTGGTGGTGTCGTCTGTGTATCACAGATTTTCTTTATCGCAGGTGGGTTTGGAACATAACCCCCGCCATAAACGGGGGATTACTGTATACAATTTCAAAAAATAAAGACTTGTGATTTACCTAAGTGATGGGTCTCCTCTCTAAGCTTCATGTTGTCTGCAAAGACAGCAGGTGGAACTTTCTTCCTGGAGTCCAGTCGGGCCTGCAAATCTGACAGACTGGAAACCAGTTTATCTAGCGTAGAGCCTGGGGGGTGACACAGATACAGACACACACACACAAATACAAACGGTTATATAACTGATGACGTCAATGATTTCCATAAAGTTGTACATGCTGTGAATACATGTATGAACGCACCAGGTGTAGCATCTTGTGTCACCCTGATCGAGTAAAGTGTGGCAGCGAAGCCTGATCCGTATGAGAACAAGCCAATTCTCTGACCTGCCAGCTGCTGAGGTGTAAATCTGTCAGGATAACAAAAGATCTGTCTTAAACCTCCATACAATATGCTATGCACTCATGTTCTGGTCCTATAATAAATTTGTTAAATAAAGTTCTCTCAAATTTGTTAAATAAATTTTCTCTCATGTTTGCATAGTACTAAAACCTGTATTTTTAGTATAATTTTGTATCTAGATATAGTTTTGTTTTAACTACACATGTACGTATAAAATATCACTAACAAAATAAAACAATTCTGTGGCATTCATAAGATATGAAAAGATCTTGGACGTGTAAATCAAGGTGACATACTGGGCTAGAATGGAAGCCAGACAGCCGTACACAGATGGTGTGTACATGTTGCCATTCTGGTTGGATATGAGCAGAGAGGCCTTGGTTTTCTGCTCAAACATCTCTGCACTGGCTTTCATGAAGGCCTTCTCCACATCACGGTCAAAGTACGTGTCCTCGGCCTTCACGTCTCTGGAGCAAAACCATAATATGGGAATTGAAATGATTAGACAAATGACAAAAGAAATAAAAAATAAGATTCCGGTTCTGTGTATGTGATGAGGCAGCTAGAATCAGTCAAACATCTGAGATGACTACTGAAATATACATTTCCAGATTTCACAAGGACCTTTGGTAGTGTACAAAATATAAAACTAAACAAAATATTAGCATCATGACAAGATTATTGTGCAAGGTTTCCTGTAATGTCCTGGTGTCCCATTCAGGGAGTATTCCCACCTCAGTTTTTTACATATACACCGATCAGGCATAACATTATGAGCACCTGCTGAATATTGTGTTGGTCCCCCCTTTGCTGCCAGAACAGCCCTGACCCATCAAGGCATGGACTCCACTAGATCCCTGAAGGTGTGCTGTGGGATCTAGCACCAAGATGTTAGCAGTAGATCCTTCAGGATCTGGGATAAAGGATATCTACAAGACTTAAAGGACTTACAGTACTTAAGGGATACTTTTGATAGATGCTGACCACTGCAGACCGGGAACACCCCACAAGAGCTGCAGTTTTGGAGATGCTCTGATCCAGTGGTCTAGCCATCACAATTTGGCCCTTTGTTAAACTCAAAGCTCAAATCCTTACGCTTGTCCATTTTTCCTGCTTCTAACATCAACTTTGAGGACAAAATGTTGACTTGCTGCCTAATATATCCCACCCACTAACAGGTGCCATGATGAGGAGATACTCAGTGTTATTCTTTTCACCTCTCACTGCTCACAGTGTTATACCCGATCAGTGTACATTGGTGTATCGGTGTATACACATGCTCTGGTTCTGTAGCTCTGACCAGGATTAAGCTCTTATTAAAACACTTTATGATAAACTTTATATTGCTTGCTTTATATTTGCTTTTCTGTGTTAAATTTTAATTTGATGACTGATGTTTTTTTTTTTTGCACTTTGGACTCAATCTCTCATGTACACAAGATGATGATGATAGCAATTGCCCTTAAATATACACTTCTAATCTTCACATGAAGCCACAGCAGTAAAGCTGGAGATCAAAGCAGACTACAGGATGCCCAAAGCACAGGCTTATTAAAGCTTATATAAGCAGGGCCTCACAGGAAATGATAGCTCTATCTCTCTGAAGTTTTCTTCATTTATGGATACTGACCTGAAGGCCTCCAGGCCTCTGAACGGCCCACTCTCCATGTTGGGGTTGGGATGAGACAGGAAGTCGTTCAGCAGGAGTCGAGCTAGAGACTTCTGAACCAGTTTACAATAGGGTGAGTGGAAGACCATGTAGCCAAAGTCATTCAGACTAAAATTTCTCTCAATGCCCTCTGAAATGAACACATGTACAAAGAATTTATATATTTATATATAAAATAGATGCAAATAAATAATTAATTAGAATAGAATTAATAAAATTCTATTATTTATTTTAAGTGAGTAAACAATGCAGTGTGCTACAGTGACTGCAGGGAGTGGGATTAAAAGGTCAGATCAAGCACTTGCATAAGGAAACAGTATTCTGATCAGAAGACACACCTCTTTGCCATTGGGCCTGAATTTTATTGCGGTAGACAGAGTAACATCTGTCCAATGCACTGAGGTAGCACTGGATGGAAAGCTTGCCATCCACTACAGGATACTCTGACACCATATCAGGCTTATAAAAATCATACGCATGCTGCATATGGGTCCCTCGTAGACCTGCAGAAAGGTTAAAAAAAAAAAAAAACAAGAAAAAAAAAGACACACAATTATGAATCGCTGCTTGGACTAGAAGTTTTTTACAAGCTGGTTTAGTTTCATGCAAACGGTGTGTTTAAAACATCACACACCATGTGGATCAGTAATAACAAAACTAAAATGGCAGGATAAATCTTGAGCTTTAGGTCATCCAGATTCAGACTCACACTTCCCATTTGAATGTAAAACTCTCAGCAACACCTGCACTCCTCTGTTCCTTTACATATCCATTTCACAGGGTTTGAATTGAGAGTGTAATAAATGAAATTGCTAAACTATATTGTTAGCTGCATCAGCCAGGGTGTGATGCTATTTTATGGGAATAAAAACAAAACAACTACATTCAGTCCAAAATGCTTTGTTTCCCCAGATATACTACTTAGATACCACTGTGGTATTGAAGGCATGAAATCAAGTAGTAAATATCAAAAACATGCTGACTTTGACCATATCTGCCTATCAAAACAAGAGCAGTGGCGTAAGTGTACCAAAGGTCATGACAGCTGGGATTTTTTTTTAAAGGCTACATACCTCTATCAAATGCCAGAGGTGCATTAGGCCCTACCAACATGGCCACTGCTCCAGCACCTCCTGTAGGCCTGGCACTGCCCGTGGCATACACTGCGATATCTCCAGCCACAACCAGAGCGTAACGACCTGCAGCAGGATGTAATAAACATTTATCAAATACAAACACCAACAGGGATAAATACTATGCAAATAGAAATACTAATATTAAAATAAAATGATTTCAGGATGGTGCACTAAATCCTTGAAAAATCAAATAGCCTAATTCTTAAAAAAAAAAAAAAAAAAAAAAAAACCTCCTTAAATTCAGCAAAGCTCTTTAATAACTAAATCAAGGTCAAGCCACAATCTATGAGTAAGCAAAGTTTACCGTCCCAGGAGCTGGACTCTACCCAGTTGACAGCATTAAAAAGAGCAGCGGTGCCTCCATAGCAGGCATTAGTCGTGTCGATTCCCTCCACATCTGTATTTCCCGATTCCTCAAACAGCTGCATTAATACTGTCTTCACCGACTTTGACTTGTCGATGATGGTCTCCGTGCCCACCTCGAGTCTTCCCACGCTGTCATATGACAAGCAGTTCCTCTCCATAAGCCGCTGCACCACGGTCAAACACAGAGAGTTAATGTCCTCCCGGTCTGAACAGAAACCCATTCGCGCTTGCCCGAGACCAATGGTGTACTTCCCTGCTCCTACACCGTCAAACTCCTCCAGTTCTGCCTGGTCTACATACTGGGAGGGAATGTAGACCTCCATAGCAACGATGCCCACATCTTTGGGCCAAGTGGCCGAATAGCTCGCAGGGAGAGAACCAGGCATTGTGATTGGGCTGAAAAAGAAAAAGTCCACTGCTCAACTGATTACGCCTGCACAGAAATGACAAAAACAGCAATTGCTGACATACAAATTCTTTCATCAGAATATCTGAAAGCACATCCAGCAACACATGCACACTTCTGCAATACCTGCAAGCCTTCTGTAATAGGATTAAAGGTTTAATGTGTTAAAGGTCAAAACGCTGCTGTGCCATGACCTTTTACCTAGTTACCCGTCACATTAAGCTGTTCAAAACAATCCCGAAAAAGCTGTACTGTTGGCTATACTGCACTCTACACCGAATATACAGGCCAAGCTTTATATCCAGCATAGTGAGGAGAAATCTAACATTGACTTTAGACAGTGACTTGGACCAAAAACATGAGAAATGAATAGAAACAGCTAAACTTCCGAACCACTAATCACATGGTGTTTATGGCAAAATAAAGGCCAGTAAAGGATCAGTGACTCCCCAAACCTGGACAGGACGTGCTGCAGGGTTGGGAAGCTGTGTGTTAAACCATCAAACCCTAGCATAACCACTGCAAGACGGATATTTATATTTGTAAAAAAACTTACAGAAACTTCCGATCAGCAGCAGTTCCACTTATAATATAATGAAGTAGGTCCCGGTGACAGGGTGTCAGAGTAACCAGCTGGAAGGGTCAGTGATTTGATGTGACCTCAGCAATCAGCCGGCTAAATGAACATCCCCGCCTATAATTGGCTTACACGTTAACCTAACCAGATAAATGTTCAAACTCGACCATACACACAGCTAACAAGATGCTTCAGGACGTGTCATTATAAGAAAAGCCAAACTTAGTTTACGACATTAAATATTACTAGTAAAGTAGCCTACATATCAATAGTTAGCTAGCTAAGTGTTCTAGTTAAAACCGCTAGTGTCATGACAAGGTGTGACGACAGCTAGCTAACACAGCTAAACTAGCCGGAAAAATTAAACCTGAAATGATTCATAAATCCAATTCGACTCTAGACAGTCAGTTTTCTCGGAAAAGTTTATATAACCGTGTATCTTCTTACCTTACAAACATGTAATACAAAAATGTTCAATGTCAGAAAGAGAGGAGTTTCTGCCCCTTCCCGGAGATCATAAGGTCAGTTCTCTCATGTGATAGTGCAGCCGGATAACAATAACGGACGGACCGACTTCCGGTTTAACAGCGCGAGACGCGCTCCAGCGCGCTATGGTAACGGTGTCTTTGAAATAGACCAGATTAATTCTTTATTTAGATAATTCAGCTACTCCACTGTTATTTATTTATTTTATTATACAGTGAAACCTTGACTTACGAGTGAATCAACTTACGAGTTTTCCGAGATACGAGCCGTCGCTCGGTCGATTTTTTGCTTTAAGATACGAGCCGAGATCTGAGTAACGAGCGCGCGAGCTTACTCCACCCACCACTCGGTCACCCAGCGAGCGGTCAGTCCACGTGGTGATCTCTCCAGGTCGTGCGTTGGCGCTGTGTAAAGACACTTCATCACTCATTTTCCAAACATTTTGAAAGGGAGGGAAAAAAAAACAAACCTCCTTGGACAGGTTTTTATTGAAACACCCTGCAAGGGAAAGCGAGGAAAGTGTGGAGAAAAAGGGAAAAGTCAGTGAAGAAGAAGATTAAGTGAAGTGAAAAAAATAAAAAAGTAGCAATTAAGTTTAGCGATAAAGTGTGTAAGTTAAATTTAACTAATTGTAGCATTAACTGTGTAGTGAGTAAGTTAGGTTAAGCGATAGAACAAGAAATGAAAAACTCCGCCCCCCTCCTCCGCCAGCACCTTCGTCTGATCTTCAGGGAAAATACACTTCATAAAACCAGTTTATTTCTTTACATTCTCTTTTATTATGTAGTATTATTTTTGTATACATTATTTGTTATTGATAAAGTACATTTTTCTTATTTAAAAACACGTAACAAAAAAAATTGGTGTTGTTTTTGGGGGGCTGGAACGGATTCATAGCATTTCACTTCATTTTAATGGAGAAACTTAATTTGATATACGAGCAAATTGAGTTACGAGCTCGGACACAGAACCAATTAAACTCGTAAGTCAAAGTATTACTGTACGTTTATTTAAAAAAGGAAACCTATTAATGTTGAAAAAGGCGTTGTGTTGTTGATCTGTATAAACTTCAATAATCGAAATGGATCATTTTATTTAGCTCTGATACTTTTTTTTCTTCCAGTTTTCATACCTGTTCTTTATAACAAAATATTTATACATATTTATCTATCTATCCTATTTTAATAATAATAAATAAGAATAATAAGGTAAAACAGGTTTTGCAATAGTAACAGCCATAAATTGATCGTTGCAACTCCAACTCCAGCTGTTAGAGAGGATTTATAAGTTTAATGTATATCTTTTTTCCCCATACAGATTTTTTGTTACGAAGTTATAATTATACAGTTACAGGATGAATATACATGAACATATCGGATCAGTTTCATCATGTTCACTTTTCCCCTCATCGTTATTCATATAACTGTATATAATTGTATATTGTAAGTTTAATGCAATTTTTGTATTTTCCTTATTTATAGTATTAAACAAACGACTGTTTAACTGTATATACTGTATTTAAAAGAAAAACAGCGATAAAAGTAATACACACCTGTATAAGTATTCAGTTCTGGATCTAAAGTCTGGGTGTTAGTCTTGATGTGGATGGACACTTGGATGTTGGTCCTGTCTTTTTTATATACCGTTAGAGGACATACACCTGAGCGGACGCTATTCTCAAGGTTTATTGCCCACCCTCTTTTTTACGACCCACCAATCAGAGCGCTGGAAGCCCGGCCGCGCTGTGAGTGGTTCAATGGTGTGAGTGAATGACGGCGTATGGTGAGAGAACGCTGACCAATCAGAGCGCGCCATTCATTACGTCCCAACGTGCGCGTGCCAATCCGCGAGCCCCGGAGCAGGTTCACAACATGTTGTGGCTGGATATTCACGTTTCCTACCTTGATCATAAACCCTGACTGTGAGACAGGGAAAATGTGGTGTTTCACTGAGATCTGTGTTTTAATTAGAATGACTAATATAGATTTGGAGGAAAATATGAAGAAGCTGTTATAACATTTTAGTGGATAAGGAAACATTCTCATTTACATGAACAGCCTTCAGAGTACAACAAAAAGCCTGCTGTACTTACCCAAAATGAAGAATTGCAGGTTAATCCTGAAGTTTCACAAATTTACAAATCTAATGATATATTCACACATCTTTAATGAAAAAAGAGATAAGACACTATATAGACAAGAGTTTTGGGACACCCCTCCAGATCATTGAGTTCAGGTGTTATTTTTCAGGGGTTGGGCTTGGCCCCTTAGTTCCAGTGAATTTTGGACAATTTCATGCTCTTTGTGGGAACAGTTTGGGGATGACCCCTTCCTGTTCCAACATGACTGCACACCAGTGACCAAAGCAAGGTCCATAAAGACATGTATGAGTGAGTTTGGTGTGGAGGAACTTGACTGACCTCAACCCCATAGAACACCTTTGGGATGAATTAGAGCGGAGACTGTGAGCCAGACCTTTTCGTCCAACATCAGTGCCTGACCTCACAAATACGCTTCTAGAAGAATGGTCAAAAATTCCCATAAACACACTCCTAAACCTTGTGGAAAGCCTTCCAGAAGAGTTGAAGCTGTTATAGCTGCAAAGGGCGGGGCAACTCCATATTACATTCATGTGCAGGTAAAGGCAGATGTCCCAAAACTTTTGGCCTCACTTGCAGTCTCACAGTCAGGAAGGGGTCATCCCCAAACTGTTCCCACAAAAAGCATGGAATTGTCCAAAATGTCTTGGTATGAAGCTGAAGCATTTCACTGGAACTAAGGGGCCGAGCCCAACCCCTGAATTCAATGATTTGGAGGAGTGTCCCAAAACATTTGGCAATATAGTGTATTATAAAATAGTTCAACTCATGTAATAAGTGATATTTTGACCTTTCTACATAACTAGGATTATAAATGACTAATCTACACAAAATCCCTCATAATACTGAAATGGGGAAGATTGGGGTTATGGAGGTGTACAGTATGCTATTGTACAAGTATTCACCTCTGTTTCTATAAAACTTTTATTTAGTTTTATTGGTACAAAATAAGAAGTTTGTGAGTTTCTGTTGTTCATGGCATGAATGAAGATGTAAAAAACAAGATGTAGAAAACGTCAAAGGGAGTGAATACTGATGTAATGCACGGTGAGCTTCATTACATTTTTTTCTTTAAACGTTTTTTAAAAAGTCTAAAAAATTCTGGTTTCTCAAATAAAATCAGCAGCCTTAAATGAATATTTTGTGAGTCTCTTTCTGTAATGTGTAAACAGGTTGTAGACACTAGAGGATTGTGTGTCACATCTCAGCGCAGAAGATGTTTGCAATCTTTCAGCAAATTTAAGTCATGACATTAATTGTGCTTAAATGATATTTTAATCAGTGTTTGCATTTTTAAAATGATTGATATGAAATCTCATATCCCCCCCCCGTAATGAATGAGAAAAGGGGATTTTACGTACACAATCTTGTATTTACACCACCCCAGAGAATAAGGACATGGTTAGAAGCAAAAACAGTTCCTAGAGACACAGGGCAAATTTGTTGGCATCTATGTGAAATATTATATATGGGCGTCATTAATGCTGGCTCATATTTCAGAGAAAACATTAACGTTTGTTTTAATGACTAGACGTTGGCCTAATAATTTTTGTTGGAATGAATACTTTCTTCAGTTGAGTAGAAGTTTTAAAGGTTTGTCTGTACAGTGTTTGTCAAATCAAATCTTTTTTTTTTAAATAAATGGTGCCAATAATTATGAAGGGAACTGTATAATCAGATATAAATGAGATTTGAGATATTTGCATTAGTTTTCCCTGGTAAAGATTTTTTAAATATTTCAGTAGCCTTTATAAAATAAAATTAAACTGTTGATTTAAATATTAAGCAAAATTTAGTTTAGAATTCATTTTACTCCTTAAATATAATTTTTGTTTAATAGAAATGTACTACATACAGGCAAAAGGTCAAAGATCCACACAGTGAAACAAAGAAAGCGGCACGTACAAAGAAAATAAGACCAATTTCCCATTTTTATTTGCTAAAGACGAACACCAAAATAAGTCAATTTGTTATAAAAGGTTTCCAATGGGATAAAAACTTTCAACATTTTCAATATGCTCAAAATGAAAGAATATAGCTTAAGCCAATCGCTCCATTTCCTTAACCCAGAGGTTTCATGAGTCTATTTGCACAATAAAAATGGTGCTAATATAAAATTAGCCCCTAAGCCCTGGAAATCTGAAAAATAGAGATTAAAATAAACAAATAAAAGTCAAAAGAATATATATTTATATATATAATTATATATATATATATTGAGAAAGTGAACTTTGGTAGAGGAAACTCTATAGGACACCTGAGGTAGTAGAGACTGGAATAAAACAGCAATAGACTTGAAACAAAATAATAATAATAATAATAATAATAATAATAATAATATATATATAAAAAAAAAGATAACGAAAAAGAAGAGGAGGAGAAGAAAAAAAGAAGAAGAAGAAGAAGAAGAAAAAAAACAGAAAAAGAAAGAAGTACCAAGTGACAAGAAACAGCATTATTTCACAATTTCAGTCCAGCTCTGATCCATAAAAAAGGGCAAAAAATACAACATTATTGGTGTAAAATAAAATACATAACAGGAAGAAAAAAAGAAAGAAAATCAATAAACAATTGAAGTATTGAATTATAGGTATGACATATTTCAGTAATACTGATTAGCTTTTTATATGAATTTGAATGAATCTTGATCGTTTTTTTTCTTTCCAGTATATAAAAGACAAGAGTGCATAATTTTAAAGCTTTTCATAAAGACATTAAAGAGAAAGTTAAGAAAAATAAACCAGAAGAAGAAGAAACAAAAATATGTATTTATGGAAAAAAGTGTGGTATAAAAATACAGGAGTCAAGTAAAATAATTTTAGCTACCAAAAAAATTTCACATATATTTACATCTTAACTCTTCACGCCTGATCAGCTTGTATCCCACACAAAATGTAGCATTAAATAAAGTCATATTTCTTTATTTAAAAAAAAAAAAAAAAATCTAAAAAAATCATAAATTTTTTTTAAAACCCCTTTTATCTGATTGGGTGGGGGGTTTGCAAAAAAATAAAAAATTGGATTCTCAAAATTGAGCCTCATCAATCGTTTAACAGGTTACAAGAACACCACCAACACTTGAAGAGTTATAATTCATACACCTTTAACATTTAAAAACATTTCAGTGTTCCAAATCAAAGAAAAAAAATGAGAGACTTTTTTTTTCCTCCAAAAGAACACTGATTAGCAAAACAAGGCGAAGCTCAGCAAAATCCCTCCACCATAAACAGCGGACAGCGCTTATATTTAGCCTGAGGTGAATGAGAAATGCTCGACCTCTTAAAACATGCACTGGATATTCTTAATGACAACAAGATCAAATCAACATCATTGATTATTAGCATCAGATTGAACAGCACCAAGAAGGAAGAAAAAGACTTCTGAAGCCAATGACACCGTTTACAACGAAGGCTCATGTACATGCTAACATCACAGAACCCGAATGAAAGTGAACCGTAAATCACTGTTTTATCGTCACTTCACACCACAAGTTCAGTGAAGAGGTTCAGAACAATTTGCTGGTCTCGATATCAAAAATTCAGTTAAACCCAGAAATCTAATAAATGTATCCTTAAATCTGATTTTAACACATAAAAAAAAAATCATATACTTTTACACGGGATTTCCGTTGAGATTTAATAAAAAGAAAAGAAAAGAACAGATAGATAGATTTAGACAGATCCCGGAATTGTAAGCATTCACATTGAGCTTTACGCTAGCTGAAATAGCTTCTGTTTAGCATCACCTTTCCCTGAAACCCATTCATTGTGTTTTTATGTGTCACAAAAGAAAAGCACGACGGACTGACAGTAAAATGCACAAATATGACGGTTAAATGCAAAAGATTTAAAAAGATTTCCACCAGCTAAAACATGATTACACCTTTACTTAAAAACAAAACAAAAAAAACAAAAAAGCAATCTTGCTCCAGTTACAGAGATTTAATTTTAAAAGCTTTTCAGCAGCTTCCTGTGATTGAAAGTAAAGAAGCAGCAGAAACTCGGTTTAAACACGGAAACAGAATGGCGACGCTTTTATAAAGGCACTCGATGGGCTGCTTATGCATTATGTGCTGAGGCTACAGCAGTAAAGGGCCCAGTGTGTGTGTGTGTGTGTGTGTGTGTGTGTGTGTGTGCGCGTGTGTGTGTGTGCGCGTGTGTGTGTGAGAGCGCTGAGCTAGAGCTAGTGCGAGTGCAGAGGAGACAACAGCAGTGACGGGGCAACCCGGACAGGCGCTTCAGTAGTTCCTGGACGCTCAGTGTTACCAGTTATGGCGGAAGATGGGGTGTTTGAGGAGCTCGCGTGACTGTGGCCGGTCAGTAGGCTGCAGCTCCAGACAGCGCAGTGTGACGTCTCTCAGGCCTGGAGACAGGTGTGGAGGAATAGTGGGAGCTGTGGTAGCACTGGCAATCTGAGGATAAGAACAGATCACAGAGCTTACTAAATATTATACTGCATAAAACACACAAGCAATAAGAACTGATCAAGAGCAGAACCTGGAGCTGATTAAATCTGTTTAAGGCTAAAACGTTCATGAACGAGCCGACTCTTTTAGGTGAACATTAAGTCGACTCACAGAAACGATTCGTTTCTTCTTAGACAAGGGCAATACTACTGCAGTATCATGTGACTTATATCAAACTGAAATATCAATCCAGATCAGTTTGTAGTCTGACTTAAAATCTCAATTTAAAGCTGCTTGTTAGAGTGAATAGTGTGTGTGTGTGTGTGTGTGTGTGTGTGTGTGTGTGTGTGAGAGAGACACTCTCAGGTGTATAAGGCAGGGATGACCCGATGTGTATAGTATAGCATATATAGTAAAGCGTATTAGGTCAGTTATCTGGATAAACAGAAGTTATTGAAGTACAGACAGCAGCACAATAACATTAATGCAGGGAAACTTAGAGGTGGAGTACGATTTCAGGCACAGTCTGGTAAAGGATCAGTGATCAAAAGAAGAAAATAATGCTTAAAAGAGCAGTTTTATTCTGTTTGATTTAGAAAAATCTAGCAATATGCAGGTTGGGAAAAAGGAAGAGTCAGCTTTTACTGTTGAGACAGTCTAAATGAACTGAGCTGGAATTTCCATCATACATAAACAAACATAACTGAGAGGAGGGAAGAGAAGAGACACCTCCTTGTCCTGATTGGACATCATTTGTTTGTATTCCTGTTAACAGAGTCCACAGTGCCAAAGAAGCCATAGTTTCTCTTCAGAGCTGTTTTTCTGTAAGACTCCACAAAGACTCTCACAAAATATTACAGAAACTATACTTCACTTGAACCTTACCGTATTACTCGTCATATTCTGGCTAAAAATACACAATTGTCTCTTTACCCTAAATGTTGATCTTGGTGTCTTAATTCTCTTTTTAGTAACTTTTCCTTATTCTAAAGTAACTTTTTAAAAAGTCTGACTTGTATCTCTCCACAAATACATAACCCAAATCTTTAAACCTCCTTCAAAGACTTTTAGGAAATGACATACCTGAATTTTTAAATAAACTACTTTTTGCAAAATAGCAGTGAATGTAAATATTTGTTTAACTGTAAGTATTTTTAAGTGAGACTATTCCATCAGCCTTTGCAGCTTTACATAATTCCTTCTGTACACTTTGGTAGACAAGTCAGTTTTGATTTAATGATATTGCGAAGTAAAAAGTGAAAAGCTGCATACATATCTACTCTGCTCTTGTCACCACATTTTGGAATCTGAGGTTTAAAAATCGCATAATCTTTGCTGTAATCCTCACCTTAAATATGAGTGCCAGGTGGTTGGAGTGTTTCTCTGCGTTCCACGGTGGTTTGGCACACGACATCTCGATGATGGCACATCCCACGCTCCACACGTCACAGCTGCGGCCATACTGCTGTCCTCTCAGCACCTGCAGCAGCGCAGTACACCACACAGAAAGGTCAGCTTGTGCTTTAAAATTCATTCCCACATCCATAACTCACACTATTATCTGCATTATTCTGATGCAAAGGATCTTCTGGCTAGTCTTTGGGTTTGTGTTTTCATGAGCTCCACCCCGAGTCTAAACTGAACCTCGGGTTGCTAAAAATGCAACCCACAAGGCTTCAGGAGTTTCAACAGTCAGGGTGGAGTTGTTTTAGGAAAGAGAAAGCCGGCCGTGTTTGCTGCCTGCAAGGCAACTGCTGTGAAAACATCTAGAAAATTTATGGAAACTGCTCCATTTAATTTTTCTGTAGAGAGAGGTTGCAATACAGTTACAACAAACATTTAAAACACGTTCTCACTGTTCAAAATAACCAGTTTCACGCAGACATATCGACAATAGTGATTTCTTTCACCAGCTCCATTTGCTGTGATTACACTTCCAGAAGTTATTGACTCATTTTGATGGAACAATTTCTGAAAGTACAGACACAGCAAAAAAAAAACCCAAAAAAACAACAACACTATTAAAACACATCATTTATATTTCTGTCTGAAGATCAGGTTACTGAAGAACAACCTATTTTAGGATGAAATATGACTTACTGTGGTATCGGTTTTATGCACTAGCCAAGCCCCAATATACAAAAGCGTGCGTTAGAGCCAAATCGTAGCTATAAAACACCCATTGTTACAGTAGTCTCTAGTAGTCTCAATTAAAGTCCTCCCATTTATTCGCTTCAAGAACTGTGGGATGAAATCTGGAAGAGTTTGTTGTATATTTAGTGTGCGGGGGGGGGGGGGGGGGGGGGGTTGGTTTTGGGGTGGGATGTGGGGTAGCTGTTCAGCATTAAGAGGCTTTAGCAATGAAGCTTCCTGCCAAGGAGAAGGCAAGTCCTGCTGAACTGCCTCCTAATTAAACAAAGTCTGCAGTAACAATAAGAACAAAACATCAACACGCAGGCCATTGTAGCTGCCTGAAAAGGATTACAATTTTCTTTCACATGGAGTTAGTGAGAAATCTAAATGCACTTTGACCAGATTCTCCAGAGAGCCACGTGAATCTGATTGCCACACAGAGCGCTCACTGGACAGCTTTGTCTGACATTTAAATGGCCAAAGTTACAGAGACGAGACGACTTGAGCCTCTCTGTGTGATGTGTTTAGACGTTTCATATTTCACAGTCAACTCATATTAGAAAAACACTGATGTTTTCTGCATCACTGAAGCATGCTGAAGGTTTCTCTGAATGTGTTAATTATCCGTTCAGTCTTACTTCAGGGGCCATGAAGGCGATGGTGCCCAGGAGCTGGCCCTGGAACTCTCCTGCACCCGTGCCCTTGGAGGCCAACCTCGCCGCTGCGCCAAAGTCAGCTATCCGCAGCCTCTGGCCAGTGCTGTCGATCAGTAAGTTGGCACCTTTGCAAGATGAAAGAAACAACCAGGACTAAACAATGAGAAAAGTCTAAGAATATTTTTTAAAATATTAAATTACTACTGTGTCAAAAGGAATTTTTCAAACAGTTTAGTGAAGGAGACATAGTGTACTATTAATGCAATCAGAGCCTGTGTTTATGCAGAGACCGTGCAGAAGCCACCAGAGGCCACTGTGGCTTAAATATAGCAGAAACAGCATTACTCTATTAATGCATAATATCAGACCTGGCATTTTAGGAATTTAAATGGATGATTCTTCCTGTTAAAATGGTTTTGTTGACAAATGACAATGACAAAATCTAGATATAGGAGGTTCTATTTCTTTGTTTCTTTGGGTTAGGTTTAGAACTCTGCAGAACCTATTTCTCAACTGGAGCAGAACATTTAAAGTTGCTGCTTTATGCAAAAACATTGAAGAGGAAAACAAAAAGGTTGGTATGACACTCAATACATGTGTGTGTGTGTGTATTTTTAATCATATCTAAGTAGTAATTCTGAAAATTTTGATGACTGTGAGGTCAACAGAAATGAAGAAACCATAAGCAACATTAAAGGGCGTTCTGTGATATGGACATCAACACGTCCTTTAAAAAAAAATAAAGTTTTCAGGCCATTCTCCGATTGCAAACACATCTCTGATCAGGAAGGAGTAGAGTGAGTACATTTCAGTGCAGCACTACAACGCTCTGATGAGAGTGAGATGTCATGCAATGAGAAATGACTTCTGACACAAATCCAGATCCATTCTTAAAAAAGGGATCCCCTGTATTAAAGAGATCGAGCGATACAAGAGAAATGCAAGTTTTGCTCTTCAGTCTGGGACATTTTCTGCATGTCGCATGTTTTCTCAGTGTAGCAGAAAGTGCCGTGATGACAGCAGCTGAACACACTCGGACAACAACCATGACCAAGGGCAGAAAGATTTGAA
Organism: Hemibagrus wyckioides; assembly: GCF_019097595.1. Classification (NCBI taxonomy): domain Eukaryota; kingdom Metazoa; phylum Chordata; class Actinopteri; order Siluriformes; family Bagridae; genus Hemibagrus; species Hemibagrus wyckioides. The sequence continues at coordinate 697,865 of NC_080725.1, forward strand.
AGGAAACTAATAGTGCTTGTCCACATTTGTATGACACATATGCTTGCTGGAACAGCTGGTGTGAAATTGTTCACATTTTCCTGGTTGTCATGCTAGCCAGGATTGTTTCAGCTCTGACCCAGTTGTGTGTGCAGATCTCGGGTATAACGCAGCCTAAGAGAAAGTTATTACCCCTTCCTGTAAACTAGATCACCGCAGCATGCAAAGCTTGTCAGCTAATTACTGACAGGTAGTGAAAGTCCTCATCCCTCATCCCGGGATCAGTGATGATTCTGTGAAGCTCACCTTTGATGTCACGGTGGATGATCTGATTCTCGTGGAGGTAGGCCAGACCCCGAAGCAGCTGCTCTGTGTAGTTGATTACCACACCTTCCTTGAAGGCACCGTACTTGTTTAGCAGATGAGACACAGAGCCACCTGGAATGAAACAGAGAGAGGAACTTGGTTCATCGTAGCTTCATCAAAGAGCCCAAAGGTTGACTGACAGGGAAAGAAGAAAAAAAAGACTCCAACTGAATTAGAATGTGTTGTGTGAAGCCAGGCACAGCAATTCCTTGAATCCCAGATCCTACCTGCCATCCACTCCACAAACAGGTTGTAGTTGTTCTTTTCGCAGGTCGCGCCCTGCATGCGGATGATGTTGGGGTGATTGAGGTGGCTCATCATCCGGATCTCCTCCCGCAGTGCCTCCACCACTTCCTCCTGCTCAGATGATGTGTTCCTCACATAGGTCACCTAGAAATGCATTACATAAAGGAGTCAGGAAGAACAGTATCTTCTGCTTGACAAAAATTAAGTTACTGCGAATGAAGTAATTATGGAACGGTTTATATATTTTAAAACCTTCGGACTACCAGAACATATTCTCCCTGTCGACTTCAAATGCATCTTTAACTAATAAGCTGAACGTTGGCTTTAAGAGCAGTAGACCATCCTATGGAGCACTACAGTCTGCCCAACCCCAGTCTACATCTAGCTTCTGCCTGGCAACACATCTAACGCTGAGCTGATTCATCCGAGGATTTGCCAGATAACCCTCTTACTGGCAGACTGCTTTGACATAACCATCTCACGTGCTTGTAACACGATCGGTGTCGGCTCAATGGCAGAGGATGACACATGTAAGGATTTAGTGCCATACTGTATTTGAGAGACATGGACTATTGACCTTGGAGACATGGCAAAAACGTTATAATGTGTAAAATAAGTTATGGGTTTCTTTCAGTTTAATGACTTCCTTCATTAATATTATCACTATTATTTTATAGCAATTCTGCATTTCTACATTTGGTTATAAAGAAGTACAGACTGCGTTTCTTGGTATAATTTTAAATGAACTATAGATGCAGACAGAGAGATCAATAATTCTCCTACATTCATCGACATTCTCTGCTATAAAGTGTGCAATCAATGCGGACCGCTGTAATTTATTGCAAGATGTAAGATCTTTTTCCTTTGGTCATTTATGCTGATGCATTTTGTTTTTGTTTTCAACTGTTAAATAGGAAACCTAGCCCAGCTCATTGACGGATCTAATGTATTCAGCATGCTGTAATGTACACCCAAATATATGAACAATAATATGATGCATGATCATATTATATAAAAGTATTTTGATTAATTATCATGCTAAGGAAATCTAAATATTTTTTTGTCATAAACAATTGATTAAAACTACATTACAAGTTATTTATTTTTTTATGGAAGCAAAGCCTGGATTTAAACCATGCAAGCAACACAGCAAATATATTTAAGACTGGTTTATAGTTCTGTGTTTAGAGAAGGGGTTTATGGGTAAACGTGACACTGACAGGCTGACATGAACTCCTCAAAAACCTACATGCTGTGTGTTAACCAGCCTTCAGAAGAACTCTGATTGGTCATGGCTGGGACGCGTGGAAGCCTTTTGCTTAGCAAGAAACACAGTGACAAGACGTGACCCCTTTTAGAGTCAATATAACTCTTTAATCAGTTTGTAAACCTGGCATGGCTCCAGTGCAGCACTGCGATGAGCACAAAACATCTGTAAAGTGCTGATATGCAGCAAGACAAGATGTGGGCGGGAAATAGGAAGGGAGGGAGGGTGAGAGAGAGAGAGAGAGAGAGAGAGAGAGAGAGAGGGAGAAAGAGAGAGCATGAGAGAGAGTGACAGTGAGAGAGAGAGCACGAGGGAGAGAGAGCACGAGAGAGAGAGAGAGAGAGACATACAAAAGTGATTTAATATATAGTCTCTACTAATGTACAAAAAATTCTTACTCATCTTTGAGGCGTCTTTTCAATGAAAACAATGTGAATAATTCCAAACAGTCTTGTGTTTTGGTTTGGTTTAGTATCTAATTGCACTGAATCATGGTTTTAGAACTCAGAAGTTAGTTGTGAACCTCCACAGTGGACATCACAAATATGCAGGTGCAGAAGTATAAATCAGATCTTCCTTCAGACTTGTACACACACAAACACACACACACACCTGTTTGACGGCCATCAGCGTGCCGGTGCCGACGTCCTGGGCTTGGTAGCAGGAGGAGAACGCTCCCAGGCCAATCTGCTGGCCCTTAAGCCACTCTGCACCCTCACGGTAGGGCTGTTTTGCTTTGGTATGACCAGGCAGGGTCTCTGGTGTCTGAGCAAGGACAGGAAAGGACACAGTGTGGTTAATGTTGGATTACTGAAACATCTGAATGTCAACTACCAAAGTAAGAAACAAACAGAATTTCAGTGTTGCCCAAGAGGGAAAAATCATCTATACTCACATCCACCTGTATGATGATAACATCCTCCTCCTTCTCCACCTGCAACTGTGGGATGATGGGCAGGGCGTCTTGAGACGCTGACATTGCCATGACGACGGCTAGGGCCTCCTCTTCTTCTGCCTCCATTTTCTCCTTGCACTTCTGGTTCTGTGTCACGTCCTGGCTGTATGCATTCTCCGAACCGGCCTGCTCCGGTGATAACACCGCCACCTCCGATTGGAACGTCACTGTGCCGTCTGCTACTGGCATGGACACTTCCAGAAGATCCTCCATGCTGGAGTTGAGCTCTGCCGAAGCATCCAGGCCATGGAACTTATCATCCACAGGCGTAAAGACTGCATCATCGCTAGGGACAAACACAGAGCTGGCACCGCACCTTGCACCTTCGCCTGGGGAAATGTCCTGAAGATCGAGCTTCATATTGCTTTTGGGACCTAGGCACTGACCTTTAGCTGCCTCAGACGAGGTGGAAGGAGAGAGAGAGGGGCGTGAGGGCTTGGGGCGATGGATGTGGTTGGAAGGCAGGGGTCTAGCTTGGGGGAACACAGGGGAAGGCAACTTTTCATGGTCTTTACTGGTCCCTCCTCCACTTGCACCCTTAGGAATTGGGAATTTACGTTGGGCACCAGGGGAGCAGTTAGCGAGCTTGCCAGGGACAAAACCTTGCGGCCGGGCTTGAGAGGTAGAAGGGGAGGGGAGTGGAGGTGGCTGACAGGAGGAGGGTGATTGTGAATTAAAACACTGGCTCAGGGGTCTAAGGGGGCCACGGAGTTGAACCGGGGGTTTTGGGGAGTCAGCAGGCACAGCGGTTATACATGCCAACCTGTCTGACATATCGTCTATGGTTTTGGCACTGACTGTTCCACATTGAGCTGCTTTACCACAGGGCTTTTCCTGCAGGCAGTGAGTGGGCGAGTTCCTCTCGGTGTAAATGGGCGAGTTGTGAGGTGCTGCTGGATCCAGAAAAATGTCACAGTGCGCCCCCTGCATATCCTCAAGGCCAAGGTGCACGGCATCCAGGATCTCCATCTCCTCCGCAATGGCCAGCAGGCGCCGGCGCATGCGGGCGTAGTGGGTGGAGCTGGTGACACTCAGCATATCCAGCAGTTTGACGAAGACGTGGGGCACGCGGGCCACCATGCGGGCGGCACTCAGGAACACACGGCGAGACAACTTCCCTACCATGGAGTGAGAGTTATCGATGGACTGCAGCGCAAAGCTCAGCAGACGCAGCAATTTCTGGTACCTGGAATCATCATAAAACCATAAAAACAATCAGAAGGGAGAAAGGATACTTGAAAAAAGGCATTTTATTGTCATTTTTAGCATATAGATTAGATACTGTTTAGATGCAGCGGTCTTTTACCTCTCCACCTGATTCTGGGGATGTCCACAGTCTGTGGCTGTGACAATATGTGGGTAAAACTCGGCTGGAAACTCCAGCAGCAACCGGTCTATCAGACACAAACGGCCTAGAAGAGCCTGCCAGTTATTCGCCTCTGTCTGGGAACCCAGGATACAGTTCAGCACATAGTCCACTCCTCCTATACCGAGAGAACCTAACACATACATACACACATTATAACATTTACATTTTCTACATATCTATCTAAATGCTAACCTGCTGGAAGCTCTTACAAGTACACAAAGAAAGAAAATAAATCTGTTATTAGTTTTAAGAACGTGAGTAAAATTCACACCTGCTTTGAGAATCTCTCTACCAACAGCAAGCTCTCCAACCTGGCCTTTACAGAGCTCCAGGAGAGTGGACACAGACAGCTGGCTGGTGCGACTATTAACACACACACACACACACACACACATTCTTACATTATACAAGCTCCAGCTGGGAAGAGTTACTACATTAAATATCTAGTAAAGTATTTTCTCTTTTCAAATGCATGCTCGTGAATCTCTCAACTACTTCGAGTGCTTTTACAAGGGTTCATCATTAGGTGGCAGTAAACATATTTTAAACTTTAAACAGCCCCGGAATCTCTACTTCAGGTTTGAGGAGGTAAAGCACCTGTTGGCGTCGGCACATTTAACCAAGATAGTCTCAACCACGGGCCGGAGCAGCTGCTGCAGGCGACTGCGCTCCGACAGACTGTGGCATGGCGTGTAGACCAGCATGGCCCTCAGGGTTTTCTGAGCAAGAGAGAATAAGCATTCTAAATATTCACAAAGCATCAAAACATGTCTATATTCTAGTCTAGACGTATGCCAGACTCATTAAAAGCTTTCTGTTAAATGAATAAAAACAAGATTCCTGTGTGCAAACCTTTAAACAGTCATTAACAGTCAATTAAACCACATGTCAAGCTGAGCAAGTACCTTGACATAGCAGCAGGTATGTAATGTAATATCACGGGGTTGAACAGAGAGCCATGAACTATTGACCTTGCACATTATAGCCTGACTATTCTAGTGAGAACAAGGATGCCAGGATCTGAAGCAAAGAACTTAACATGTTCACAGAGTAGTAATGCTCAGCATGTATGTTTGTGTAAGTGTGTGAGAAACAGTTCACCCTGACCCTGATGACCAGAGAAGACTGGGGAGTGGTGACTGATAGCACATTGTACTGGAGTGTTGCCCAGCACTGATAAGCTCAGCATTGACTCCTTCTCACTCCAGCCACACACACACACACACACACACACACACACACACTTACTTTGCCGCCTACACAATTCCCTGGCTGAAAGAGACAGAATATAAACCTGGAGAAAAACACACACACTCACTAGACAAAAAGAAGAACTCTTAACTCTGTCAACAGATACTCAAACACACTTAATGGCCTATGTGTCCCTTCCAGTGCAGTAATTTGTCCGGCGATGAGTTTTCCCAATACAAACATTGCTGCAAAAGTTTTTTTTTTTTTTTTAATCTTTGCTGAACTCTAAAGCTTTGATACGCTGGCCTTGCCTTGAACAAAAGTGTGCATGCTATTTTTAGTCCATGGACACCATTCCCCTTTTTGCTTTGTTTGAAGAATACAGCAAAAATCCAACAACGCTAAATATTCTGGAAATCCCCCAAGAGGACAGAACTTTTCTTGTTTTCATCAAAATGCTGGAGCTAAGAGCCTCAGGGAAACGTCAAACTCCGAGAAAAGTGCCATGAAAACAGTCACCAAAAGATATTGTTCTTTAAAAGAAACATAAATAGGTTAAGAGTGGGGAAGAAAAGAAAACAACCAAAAAAAACCACCACCACCACCACCACCAACACCAACACCAACACCAACAACAACAACAACAACAACAAAAGAAAACCCAGAAACCTTTACTTTAAGCCACGGCTTGATGTTCCCTGCTGTTTTACAGACTTCCTGGTTTAAAGTGAACTTTAGAACTAGCCAGCATGGTTTGATGTAATATTGAACTTTGGCACTGCCCAAAGAGTCAGGAAAAAAACCCAAAAAAATTTATTTTATCCACGAGAATCTCTCACTTCTGGTTTAATAAAAATAAATAAATGTGATTATTTTTTTATTTTGAATTAACAGCCATAATTCTCAACAGGATGTTTTATGTGAGCGATGACACAAAGCACATCTTCATTCAGGGGGTCAATCAGAGCCCAAAAAAAAAAAAAAGAAGGCCAAAGTAAACATGGTTCACAAATGTTTTCATACGTGTTACTCTAGTTACTCTAGTACCCGAGTTCTCTCAATTGTCCAGATAACACACCAGATTGGTATTGCATAATTTCCTGTAAGTGTGCTAGAAGCCCTGGCGTCTTGGCGGTCACAAGAGCACACAAGCCGCTACGCTTGTGACCCGATCATGAGATAGACACAGATGCCTGGTGTGTGTGATGATTAGCAGTGTAGTGGTCAAGTCAATCTCAAAGTGCTGAAGCTGATTGTGATAAACTAAGAAAGTACTTTAGAGAGTGAGCTTGATATAAATTAAACACATTAGGACCTGTTTAGTGTTTAAATGTGTGATTTTTTTTTTTAATACCAGTGCCACAGCAGAGGTGAGCTAAGAAAGAATTTCTGTTTATTGTCTGGAGTGGAAGCAGAAGGCTCAATAATACATGTGAACATGTGAAACGAAATCTTACCAGTGCAGCCACGTAGACTTTGTAGACAGGGTCTGCACACACCATGGAAAGAACACTGCAGCATGATTCCACTACCACTTCCCCTGAGATTTCACTCCCTGCTGCTCCAATCCCAGCCCCGGCTCCTGCTGCTGCGCTCGCCATCGAGTGCTCACCATTGGCCAGCAGCAGAGCGCCGCTCACATCATGCGACAGCCTCCGCAGTGCCATCTCTCTGATGTTCCAGTTCCGAGAGAAGAGACAGCCTACAAGCTCAATACCAAACACCTGACGAGAGACGGGGAACAACCAACGGCCATGAAAATGATGACCACAGCAATAACATTTCCAAGTTAGATAGACAGAATATTTAACAGTAGATTATGTGATTGTCAATAAAAAAAATCAGAGAAATTATCTCAGAAATCAGCTGTTTGAAAATCCATCTATAATAACTGGTCCTGAATGACCACAAGAATCCATGAAGAGTACATGCATCTTTTACAAAGCAATGATAATGTTCTGCATTACTTGAACCTTCTGCACCTCACCTTGATCCAAGGCTCAGCCAGTTCTTTATAAGTCTGAGGGATTTGCTGCACTCCGTAGTGAGGGAGAGAAAAATCTCCCTCGTGAGCTGCCCTCTGACCTTCAGCATGGGAGGACGATGAAGCGGTGGAGGAAGATACCAGGCTCTGAGAGCGGCTTGTGGAGCTTTCTGCTGTAGAGGCCGGGTCGTGACTGAACACAAAAGCAGACGCATTAGAACTGAAGGATTGATACATAACCGTTAGGTCATAATGACTATATGGTCATCTGTAGCACACGTGCAATTAACATGGACGTGAATTTTACACATTTCCCTCACCTGGGGTAAATAAATGAAACATACAACATGCCCTGAGAATATTTTAACAGAGAATATGGCAAAATTATTGATTGTGGTATGAGTCCATGTGCTACAGGTGTGATGGATAGCAAGTAGACCAAAAAACCCACATGCTAGAGTCTTCCTTTAAATAAATGAAGGCAACGAGGCGCTCAGGAAAACTACTTATGGAAAAAAGATGACTGGACGCTCTCTCAAACTGCACCAAGCTAAAGCAGAAGAATAGCTTATCAAATGTGCATTAAGTCTCTCTAAATGTTATCAAGATCTTTAGTTATTCAAAACTGCACTAGAAGAGTAAACAGTTTACTAAAACTCAGCATGGTAAATGGTAGACTTGGTTTTTGTAAACAAACAATATTCACTCAGCAAAATTAGAGTAATAGCTGTTTTCAGAAGAAAAAACAACAGGCTATGGTTTCACAGTGTTTTTGTGCGGAGAGAATCCCACGTCGGGGCTGTATTCATGTCTTTGTAGGGGGGGTAGGATGGGACACACTGAATGTGACTAGCTGCTAGCATTTCAGCCCTGGGCAGACACACAAAACACAGGTGGTGCCATACTGTCTAGCTCACCTAACCGCTGAGAGAAGACCCGACACACGGAATTCCGACCTGCTGATGCACCAAAACACATCACCTACACACCAACACCACTTACTGTGACGCTGTTACAGAGGGAGCTCCGTAGAAATGTCATATCCAAATCATAAATCATTCATCACAGACTATTTTCACCATCCCATCTGTTCCACCCCATGGATGAATGGATGGATGGATGGATGGATGAATGGGCATACAAACAGGGTGTCCTAAAACTCCCTTTAGCAAAGTCATGCTTACTTTATATTAATGATATATATTTTCACATTGCCTTTAAGAACATCTTTTACTAAGGAAGGAAGTTCTAGAAAAGGAACAGGAAGCTTGTGTTACACATGACACTGCTGCCAAACTGGGAGTGAGGAGAGATGACTGTGTTTACGAAGAAATGCCAATCATGTACAGGATGCTTTGTAAATAAAGTTACATTTTGTTAATTCCCTTGACAAATATTTTTATAATAAACAACATGTATATATTATATTAAATAAAAAAAAAAATCACATTTACATAGCTACTGGTTTGTGTGCCCCTGCTTCCCACTGGCTGATCTGGGACAGTGCCAGTAGTCTAGAGGTATAATTTGGGCCTGTTGACAGTAGCATTCTTGAGCTCCTGCTGAGGTCTGGGCTGATGGTTCATATTAGGACTGATGCGAGTGGCTTGGCATACTGCTCCAACCCAAAGTAGGAAAGGAGGCCATCAAAGCTTTCCGCCCGCTTGTTTTTGCACATGCTCTTCACATTTTCTTCCTGTCTAACTCAACTGCATGCCGCACAACTGAATGCATCGGACAATCCTTCTTTACTTCCCGAACCTCATCTGATTGTCTGATCTGTGAGCGTCTCTGCAGGCTTCCCTGCCCTTTCACCTCGGTCACACGCAGGTGCGTCCTGTACAGACTTGGAAACTCTAACACCTGGGTCGGTGTCAAGAACTGAACAATAGCTCGTATTCCTGGTACTCCCTTTCGAGGAGGCTAAATTAGAGGAATTATTCATCAATCACTGCTGTTTTGGTTTATAGGATTTAATGCTGCATCATGAGAAACATTTATTTCAAACCTTTCCCTTTAAATCAAACCACTACGTGGCTCTGTTCCTACCAAGTTCAAGGGTTTTCTCACCTGTAAAAATCATGAGTCTTCCACTTGGCCCTACACAGAGGGCAGATCAGGGGTTCATGGTTTCTCCGACATTCTTCTGCCCCTGTAAAACATAAGACGATGGACGAGCTTAATAAGTGCTCCACTTGTTCAGCTTCTGAGAGCCAGTCAGTGGATAAACAGTGGACTGCTACAAATAGGCTGTTACTTTAATAGACCATTTTAAATATAGCTGTTATTTATTGCTGGTATTTATTTTTACCCTGGACTACAATGAAGTCATTTTCATATATAAACATGGATACACATTGAAATATATGGATACAGATCTAGATTTTGATTGCATTAATATATGCAAAGGGGAAGAGAATCCAACAGGCTTACAGCAGAGTTTTATTTTTAGTTTCCTTCATATATTTAAGGTCACACAAAAATGTGTGCGCGCGTGCGTGTGTGTGTGTGCGCGTGCGTGTGCGTGCGTGTGTGTACTCACATATGGACATGCAGTGGTGGTGCAGCTTATTCCTGCAGCCCTCCTCACACACAGTCAGACTCTCCTCATCCAGCATGTCCAGCAGACAGATCGGACACATCTGCTCTTCCTCGTCCTTCATACTGCACAAGGGACACACACCCACACTGAGCAGGGCTTCACCACACTGACCTTTTCTTAGACAGATATTTCTTACATGAAATAGCCATTTTGAAAAGGGATCTCACAATGGTGGATGTGATTTAGCCTAGATGTTTATCATGATGAATGTGTGATTCTCACTGGAACTGTGTTGTTTCTCTCGGTTACAAGAGATATCTGTTGTGTCTAAATGTAAAAGCCCCATAAGAAATCATTCCCATATCCTTTAAGACTGATGAAGACTGATGTAAACTCAAAACCAATTCAGCTTTAACACAAAGCGCACACTCAGCACTTTCCAGACTCTACTAGTCCACTGCCTAAAGGACGCATGACCTAGTATTGACCTTTCTACACGGTACATGTAGACAAATAAAGTGTGTGAGGCTCGGTGAATGCCTGTTGGCACCTTTCAGTCACACCAGTACGAACCTGCTCTCGTTACTGGAGGGTGAGGAGCTGGAGGTGCAGGAAGTGTGAGAGTTGGACATGCGTGACACAAACTTCTGGATGGTGCTGCGAGACGGGGCTTTGATTCGCGAGCTCCGCCTGTTGTGGTACTTCTGGAATAAGCTTTCCACCTGAAGCATGGACAACAATGTGTGAGCTGAATTCGGATTCATGTTTGGATAAGGTATTTGTTTTTCATAATTTTACCTCAAAGTTTTTGAGGGTCTTTCTCCAGAGCAGTGGATCGGATGACTCCAGCTGGAAAACTCTCAGCATGACGAAGAGCACATGGATGCAGAAAGCTCCACGACCACAGCTGCAGGTCTGAGAAGCAAACGGCAAAAAGATGCGCAATTATGAGTCCATTATAGACTGAAAAACTTTAGATGAACTGAATCTGAACTGAGCCTAAAAGTACTTTTTTGTTATAAAGCATGAACAAACCCATTACCTAGTAAACTGAAAAGATGATCATGCAACAGGCTTCTCCATTTTAACTGAAGACTGACTCACTAGATGACTAATTCTTACCTGAGGTCCAATGAACACACGGTATTTATTGTCAGGGCTGTCTCCTCCAATCAAGAACGAGTTAGGTCCAATTTGCTGGAGTAGGTAGAGACGTGCCCTCATGACCTTGTTGACTCTGCGATTGGTCTCTTCAGGACTGTAAGGTGAGAAGCCGTCAGGTGATGGCGCTCGTCGAGGAGGAGTGACCCTGCCGCTCTGAAACTAGACAAGCCAGAGGTGTGCACATGACCACGAGCCCTACAACACAAAACACTATCTGACCATTATTCACTTGTTTACTTGATTCCTTAGCAAAAATTCTGGAAGTAATTATAAAGTATTTAAATAAAGTATTTTTATTGTAAAATTAGAAGATTACAAATAAATACATGTTTGGGTAAGTACAATGCATAAAAAGAAGAAACACAAAACAGTAATAATCGTAACTGTCCTGTGGGTGAGAGCGTGGAAGTAAACCTTACAGGAACTGGGGATGCCCGCTTCCTGCGGACACCGGGGGACTCGGGTTTCCCAGCCGTCTTGGTAGATGAGGAAGTGGAAGAGATGGAGGATGAGGAAGGTACAGGTGATGGGCTACGACGGCCTCTACTCTGAGAGGAGGAGGAACTCGCGCTGTCGCTACCTGCCTCCAGTCCCAGACGTCCAGCTTCACTGCTGTCTGGCCGCAGGGGTATGGGCTTCACAACCTGAACAAGAATGGGATACCTCATTACAACAGTGCACAGGCAGGTTAAAGATGAGAAATAATGAAGGCAGGATAACGAAAGTGTTTGTGGCTACATGAAGTGATATGGCAGTGAAAGCTGTGTGTGAGGCTGACCACTGGGCCTCTCTTGTTCCTCCTCTCCAGCCACTCGTGTTTCCAGGTGGGCATGCAGGTGGCCTTGAGCTTCTCCCGGATCATGCGCTCCTCCGGCCGGTCCTCCATCTTCTGCAGCCCACGCAGCGTCTCTTTGTTCTCCATGTCACGGCTAAATCCAGAGAAACAACGTTAGGCTTGAGAAAATTCTTTGTGCACAAAATCCCCTTTACAATCAATTAAAATCCAAACTGACTTTTGGGATTGTCTGAAGTTAATGAAATCCAGCAGCCTCAGGATATCCACTCTCCAGTCCATAACAGATGACCCATACTGAAGGCTACCATGGCATGTGAGGTCGATGAGAGAGCTGAGTAAGCAGAGCAAATGAAGCCTCTCTCTCTCTCTCTCTCTCTCCCCGTGTAGACCAACGGCAGTCGGAGAGCTTCAGAACAAACAGCCTGCCTCGTAGCAGAGGATGTTATGATAAGGAGCCCTGGCAGTCTGAGCCCGTAACACTTACTGCTTTGTGAGAGAGTTCTTTTTAGGAACTAACACTCTAAGTGCTTTTAAATTCAACAGACAAAATGTGATTGAAAAAGCCTAAGGTCTCTGGCCAACCCAGCGCTGAGGTGTTGAAGCCAGCATAGCTTTTCTACCTGCCCAAACCGAGTAAGAACAGACCTGTGGAACAGTGCGCTTAGTGTTTCTGGAGCTGTGGCTAGCCATCCCTTGACACTTGTCCTGAAACAGACAGTATCACTTTCACAGATTAAAAAAAAGAGCATCCATTGTTTTAGAAATGGATTCTATTATAAAGACCCAAGCTTTCTGTGTGTTTTTTTTTTTTTTTTAAGAACAACCCATCCTGAGAAAATACATGCTAAACTAATTAAGTGTTTAAAAAAATATGCATGCTAGAAATTACTGATGATAATCAAAATTACAGGGGCCAAGTCTCATTAAATCAATTATATCAGAGACATGGTGGTGGTGGAAATCCCCTGGCCAGCCTGCCATGTCAGCTTAATGAGAAAGAGAGAGTGAACATAACAGAGAGATAAAGAAGGATCCTACCACCTCTCTGGCTCTAAATGCCCACTTGTGGGAGGGTGGTCAGGATACGGGAAGGGAAGCTGTGGCCAGCTTTCATCTTTAATTAAGAGGAGAATCGATGGTGCGCACCCCTTCGGCCCTTTTCGATTACTCAATAAGGGGTGGTGTAACAATAACAAACCAGAGAACAGGAAAGCCAGACTTCCTTTGCTAAACCCAGCCTCGTTTGAAGCAAAGGACGCATCGAAGAGGAAGTGGGCTGAAGTCCTGACAACTGCGAAAACATTTACAGTTCGAGAGGAACTAAGTTTTTATAGACTTTATTACAAAACAAAGGGCCTATAAATGCAGATTTGAGCTGTGACTAAATACAGCCGAATGGTTAGAAGCTCATTTTCTTCATTTGATATCACACCACATGTAATAATTTCAAGAGAATTAGAAATTCAGTCTGCACCAAACAACTTCTGGTACATCTAGAGGTGACTACAGTACTTGAAGGGCAAACAAACAAGCGAGAGGCACGTAGCACGTAGCACTCGCACTCCCACGAGGAGAGAAGTGAACTCCCTGGAGCTCAACTCAAGCACAGCGAAACCAGATAGCAGGAGTTTACCATCTCTGCTCTGAAAGAAAAAAGTTGGTGGTGACCAGCCCTCGCCTCTCGGATAACAGCTATCCCACAGTGCCATGAGGCAGGAACAAAGAGGCATTGTGGGCCACGCAGGTGGGACGTAGAAGAGCCAGCGGCTGGGAATCCATTTCAAACCTCCTCATAAGACAGTACTGTGCTTCTCTCTCTCTCTCACTCTCTCTCTCTCACACACGTTTACCCTAGCATGCATAAACACTTTTTTTTTTTTGCACAATACACCACAACACATGTGCATGCACACACACGCTGTTGAGTGCACACACCCTTTCTCATGAGCTACGCAGTTCCCAGCTCTCAAGTTTCGGCTCAGACAATCGGCAGCTCTCTGCTGGAGGGGACAGTAGAGTCTCAGCACTGCACATAATAGCAGGAGCTACTTGTTCTTAGAAGGACTTAACAGTCCCACACACTCGACCCACAGCCCTTAAATAAAGCCTCCAAACATAGACAAAAGCACAAGAAGCTTAATGACAACTAAACAAAGTCAAAAACACAATACGGGTCAACAAAGAAACAAAGAAGGCCACTGTGAAAATCAGAGGATATTAAAAAAAAAACAAAAACAAAAAAACAACATAACATAATCTGCTCAAGTCCAAAACTGGTCAAGACAAAGGCAGCAGGTGTTTTGTGAAATCTTAGCCAACACCACTGTGCGTCAAAGCTGATGTCTTTTCCAAAGATGAGGAAACAGAACACACTTGGAAAAGCACTCGTGCACTTGACTTGCCCTGATTAAGAAAGATCACATGGCGCTGTTTATGTTAAGCTAAAAACAAAGGCCAACAAGTATGGGTCAAATTTCAGTTTTTGTTCATCAGAAATGGAAATAAACTGAGAACAATAACTTAAAAAAAAGAGTTTCTTTAAAAACAAGAACAAAAAGTGCACTTTTCTTATCTCTAATCAACCAAGGAATAATTTGTGTCTAAAAGTTTATAATATTAGCATTAGGCTAACTAGGCCTAAGAGACCATACATTGCCAAACATTGCCTTTTGCTACAGGTCATTTCTGCAGTTTAAACTGCCCTGACGTGACAAAAAAAAATGTTGGCTTTGATAATGGTTTGTCTGGCTACGTCCCTAACGGCCAGCCGCGGTAAACGGATGTTCAAAATTGCCTGTTACACTGTTATGTGTAGGTGGAGCACTGGTCAGACACACTGCTGCAGTTAACAGTATGTTATCTGGGTTTGTAGGTGTTTCCCAACACACTAAACGATTCACAGTCCACTCCCTGATTCCTTCAGCCCATGCCTCGGAAACAGATCTTTAGCTTTCGGTGCATCAGAGCCACGCTGTGATATTTCAATTCTGAACTTACAAATGACCTTCTACCATAAAGAGGACTGCTAATCAGTTTTAAATTCTTAATCATATCGCAAATCTTACTAGGTGTAAGGTGTACAAGGTGTTAAGAGACATTCTGCTCTTCTGGGGAAAAATATAAAATCTGCTAACTCAATGTTATGAAAAGCAATAAACCTCTCATCAACCTCTGCTAAACTGTGTATATTTGCAAATATTTGGTAAAATAAATCTGAGTTCCATTCGCCATGAAGTGGACTTGCAAAGCTATCAGGAGAGGGGAGAAGAGAGTCAAGACAAAAAGGAATATTTGTCGCAGATCGGGTCAAATTTGGACGCAGTACCAGTGATTTCTCCCACATTTTACAGCATGCTCACAATAAATATCTTCTTATCTTGAACTGAAGTGCATGCCAGCTAGCTAGAGAGCCATAATTCAATACAGCTAACGATAGCTAGCAACAAGCTG
Source organism: Hemibagrus wyckioides (assembly GCF_019097595.1). NCBI lineage: Eukaryota > Metazoa > Chordata > Actinopteri > Siluriformes > Bagridae > Hemibagrus > Hemibagrus wyckioides. The sequence goes on from NC_080725.1 coordinate 713,174, forward strand.
GTTTATGTTTTGACTAATTTGATTCATGAGACTATAAGAGAAGCCTGTAGGCGGTGTTTAACATTTTCACAGAAAGTTAGCACTTGAATTTTTCTCTTTATTTTTTAACTGTGTCTTGAATTATCAACAGTTCAGAGTTGATAATTCTGCTGTAATATAAAAGGAGCAGAGCTACTGCTAAGCCACTGACAAAATGGATATATATATATATATATATATATATATATATATATATATATATATATATATATATATACACATATATACATACATACATACATACTATATATATATATTATATATATATATATTATATATATATATATATATATATATATATATATATATATATATATATATATATATATATATATATATATATATATATATATATGAACATCAGCGCCAGTCTCACAACCCCACTGAGACATAATGCTTCCCTCGTCAAAGTGCCGACAATGACAGCCGACCGAAAACAAGTCAGACTTATGCAACAAGGTCCCGGGGGACATACAACTGACTAAACAAGTGCTGAGCTGCAGAAAGCATTGAGCACACTTTCAATTTGAAATGCTGTGGCTTTAAGCTAAAAGATATATGCTCCTGGCATTTCTAATTAATTCTGAGCCTTTAGATATTGGATTGTACAGACAGGGTCAGCACATAATTTATGACAACAAACAATGTTCTAGGTCCTTGCAGTGAGACCTGCAGGGTTAGCACTTCAGATGGACGGCTAAGATTTTGCTTTTTATCAAGTTTTCTCTGCTTCAGATAAATGTAGCATCTAAAGAGTCATCAGAAAAGGCAGACAAATGCAGGAGAGACTTATTCTGCTATCTGCTGCACTGAGGAACAACCAGAATTGCAAACATGATTTTAAAACACAAGTGTGTATTTAGAGAACAGAAACTTTTGCGAAACCGATCGAGTTGGAAGAAGGAGAAACTGAGTAGTCAAAACTGGATAAAGAGAAACGAAACGAAACCTTCATTCCGGGTATAATCCAAGCCATCGAATGGGAAGGGGGGGGGGGTGTGCTGGGGGTTTGTCAGCACACAGGTCAGTGTGATGCATATTTTTTCTGGGTTTTTTTTTTTTTAAAAAACGTAAACCAATGCGCTGCCAATGGGTATAAAAGGCACTGCAGAGTTAGACAAGCACAGATGAGGGATTCGATATAAATGGCCACTGCAAGAGTTCAATGTGGGAATGCTTCACAGTCCTGCTAGCGCAGAATCAGAGAAGAACCTAGCCATAATGTGGACTAGTATGAGGAAGGGATTTGTAACTGCAGTAAGAGTAACTTGGTTAGTAACAAAAACTCAAACCAGGTTTATTGCACACCCTGAACTCCAAAGGAACATCCTGAAAGTCAGTCAACTATAAGACTAGATTTTTGTACCTATAATCAACAACACACTGATTCTAAGGTGGGTAACATGGCACAAATCACCAGAATGCATGCACACTACATCAAACATCAGAATCAAAATGTATTTTAATGAGCAGTTTCAGATTAGATCAGACAGTCTGACTTAAAATTCAAATGTTTCCACAAACAAGTAGCTTTAACTTTAGGACTTATGAGAGCCTGGGTTCAACCTTCTTTGGGACCTTTAAAGTCTTCTGGCTCTCCCATAAAGCTGACTGAGAAGATGCCAAGAGTGTGAAAAGAATTATTTTTAAAAATGACAAAATAAATAATGTATATACATTAAATATTCCTGGTTGAATGATTCATTTCTCATCACTGCACAAATTAATGTGTTCTTTACATTAATTATTAACCCATTACATTAATTCTATATTCAAAAACATTTCACTTTGCTCACAGCAAAACAGTAGTGCCATAATTAATACTTTAGGCAACAGAAGGAGTTTAATGAGATTTTTATGTAATCCCTTAAAATCTTGGGTTATTATTCAGTTACTAATCTGAATAATAGCTGCTGTTAATTGCAGAGAATGACTGGAAAGGTATAAAGTTAAGAGCGAGAGGAACGTCAGTCTGGAGCCACTGACTGGTGCTGGGAGTTTTAGGGGATTTTAGGAAGAAATAAGAGAGAAAATTAAACAGACTGCTGTGCAAAAATATCTTTCAGGGTATAGTGAGCTACTGGTTGGTGCAAAAAAACAAAAACAGACCCCACAGCACTTGGTCAGGACACTGCTTAATCCTGCTCTCTCTCAGTGTACTGTAATACAATCCATGCTAATTCCAAAATTAATTTCAAAGCAATCACTTAATTTACAAGGCACTCTGCCTATTTGTTTAAAATCACCCAAAAAGTCCTAAGGAGAAGGATTAGTGCAAGATTAACAGCCAGGCTTTTTTTTGCTATTTGTGTGTATCCACCATGTGATGTGTGCCTACTGAGGTGGTGAAAGTATCTCACAAGCATCAAAGGCTAAATACTTTTGGATGCATCCTGCCTCCAGGCTCTAAAAGGCCTCACATGATGGCAGAACTCTGCAAATAGCTTTTATTTTTGGAGGTAATCCGAGACTTGTACTTATTATAAATAATTTCTCCATTTAGACATGCTCACTACTTGGTGCCCTATAGCTTCTTGCAGGCTTTTGTCACTGTGGCTTCACCCGCCTCCATATGAGATCCAAAATATAGCAAAACTGGGAATCTGTGCAACGTCGGATTTTATTCCAACACCAGAAATAAAATTCCCCAAATGCAAACTCCAGCAGCTGCGGTGGTGGTGGCGGTGGTGATGCAGGTGCAGAGAGTGGGAGATCAGTGATGCATGCTTTATAGCCTGTGTATCCCAATGCTCCGGTTCTGGTATGTGGTTGGAATGCAGAGAAATTCCTCCTAGCCAACCGATGCAGCGTGCAGCACACTGCCCCCAGCAGAGCAGCTCGACCCCCACCATCTCCACACTGGCCTCTCTCAGCAGGGGCAGCTCCACTAACCTCTACCCTCCCCACACACACACACACCACCAACACCCGCTTCCCTTCCTTCTAAAGCAGGTCAGCTAGTCCACAGCATACAGACTTGGGAGAAAAACAAGAGAACTTGCTGTTTGCCATGGACATCACTAACCCTCACATGATTTCTACTACCACCAAAAGATAAGAGAGAAAGAGAGGAGACTGATTCACAGGGTTAGAAGCATGTGGTCTAACACAGTGCTGCCACACACACACACACACACACACACACACACACACACACAGTTCCAGCATCAGGGCAATTGAGCTGAGAGAGCTGATGAGCAGGCAGTCCATTAATGGCCCACTAGCCCAAGTGCTGGAAGTGGAGCATGGCCTCTGGAGAGGGTTGAGGGGGGCAGGGGAGGTGCACGCACACACACACACACACACACACACACACACACGGCTTAGGAAGTAGGGAGAAGAGGAGCACATGTTCTCTGACACTTTGATATGATTAACACTGATATTTCGAATCAAACACATGCATCAAAGTCATCTGATATCAAAATACAAACACTGCAAACAGAAACCAGAACCGCTGGACCACAGACAAGCAAACAAACTTCTACACACATCAGTGAGATCTCCATTTGAAAAACCCAGCACAAGTGTTGCTAACACCTCAAACTTTTCTTCATTCAAACAGCATTTTATCAGAATGCACACATCCACATCTGTCATGAACATCATGTCACTCAAGAGTGAACTTATAAGCCAGACTTCACTGAATGACTGACCTTCACAGAAGAGGCCATTTGACCGACACTGCTTAAAAAAAAACGTTTCATTAACTTTCAGAGCCTGATGTTTTCCCCCAAATCCAGTGACTGTATTTCTGTGCTGCACAATAAGCTCTTTGGTTTAAAATGCAGAGAGCCAATTAGATTGCAGAAATGAGAAACAGCTGTTCATGAACCCTCCCAGTAATTACCCAGGACGTGTCCCATTCATCAGCTGTATCTTCTTGGAATTTTTGATCGCACACATAAGTGCATGTGAGAGAGTTTTTAGAGAAGAAACCCAACGATGTGCATGAGAACACTTTCTAATGCACCACTGGAATTAAGACACTAACCCCAAGATGTTCTCGGGTTGCTGATACTCAGCACTGTGTAATTCATAAGGGTCTAGAAAACGAGCGAGCTTGTAAAATGGACCGATGGCTAGTGAAGGATTGTTGGACAAACCACCTCGAGTAGCTGTGCTAGCTTTATATAATCTTGTTGAGAAGGTGTTAAAGAGCCGTGAGCACATTTATATTCAGTTTCATGTCGGTATGGGTCAAGTAACTAAACTCGTTTTTTCCGCTTAAAATTGGTTTTAACCCGAGGTTGAAATGAATATCGATAGACCTCGATCCGTCAACAGACCTAATTTAGAGCTAGCAGTCTCTGATCTACAAATTTATAAATGTAGTAACCTTTTAAACTTCAAAGGGCTAAAAAGCAAATACTCTTATCTGGGACAGCATAGCATAGTCTGGATAAAACTCAATGTCTGAACAACGGCAACCTTATGTGCACGATCAGACCTTAAGACAATGTGCCTTTCAGTGAGCTTCAAGGTCGAAGCAAACGGCACATGACTCGGTCTTATGCACACGCCGATCGTACCCGAGGCACTGCCTCCTGTTTGTGGTGTCTTATCACAGTGCACTGCTAACACACCACACGTTAAACATTCACTTTACAGACCATAAGGAATGCAGACCTACGGATCTAAACCCGTATACGGAGTTCAGGCTGCAACGGCAAAGAAACAACACCATTAATAAATTCTTGTTGGTTAAAAAGTCAGTAGAAACAGGACACAAATCCCAAGGTGAAAGAATTCCAGTTTAACAACATAACCAAACGACCAGCAATGAAAGGTCTACGAAGTGTGTAATTTGCTCTGTAATTCTCTCTCAAAATAATTGTTAAATAAATTTTGAAATAAGCTCTTTAATACAAATTTAATAAAAAAGTTTTTAAATTTTATTAAAAATCAAATTTCATTGTTAAATTGTCAAAAAAAAATTCTAGATAAACAAATTGTTAATTTGTTTTTTTAATTAAAGAAGTCATTAAATTCTAAAGAAATTAATATAGAAAAGCAATTTATATGATATCAAATAGATTTAAACAAATGAATTAATTCAAATTTTAAAACATTCTAAACTATAAAACGTACAAATAATCTAATAAAAAGCTAAATAATTTAAAAAAAATAAAAATTTAATATAGTAAAAAAATAGAAGCTAAAATTCTAGATCATAAAAATAAAAAAATAAATAATAATAATAATAATAAAAAGTTAAAAACAGTTACATAAATTTGACTTGACAGCCAGAGAGACTACACTGTCCATCCCACTCTACCCAAACAGAATCAGACAGAAAGACACTTCGGCTACAGGTTCATGACCGTTTCTGAAACTACACCCGAAGTAGATCTTTCTGAAACACAAACTCATCTCATTAACTCTAAGGCTGGCCTGTGGTGGAGGTTCTTCTGCACAACCCACTCGAGAGGGGATTTCTAGGCTGTGTTGAGACAGCATCTGTGTCAGAAGCTCATGCTTGGTTACGAGATCTTCCCCTCCTAGGATCCTCGAACACTATATGGCTGCTCTGAGTCCCAAAGCAACTGTACAGCAAACGCAAAGACAAGTGAGAACGAGCATAAAAGAGAACCCGAATGTTCTGTGGAGAAGTCAGGCTGATCCACGTCATAAAGAGAAAGAGTACAAAAAAATAGAAACAAACAACCTTCTTCTTTCAGTCTCCATCCTGCCAAAGTTACCGCTACCGGGCACAAGGTGGGGCATATTTCAGTGTCTCAGAGAAACATGAGAGACTCGTTTCACTGCAGAATCTGGGGCAATGGTGCAGAAAACCACACACACACACACACACACACAGCTATATAAGTGACAGTGAGAAACAGAGGAAGATAAATCGATGCAACAGACGAAAAGCAGTTAACAGGCAAAATGACCTCGATATTTCCAGGATAAACTTTAAACCTAGATGACAGAAAGTGTTGCAGATAAAGATTAGCTACAGATTGGGTATTTTTACTTATACTTAAAGCAATGCAGAGAAAGCTTCTATTTAAAGACTACTAAAGACTGAAAAACTCCCAAGTGGACAACATTCAGAGTGCTTGCTTGTGTGTCCATTTCTGATCATTTTAATACACGTCACATCAAAAGGAAACTGCGTGACCAAATTAAAGGTCATGAAACTCAATCTGATTTGTATTTAGTCAAAAATACCTTTTTCTCTAAAGGAAGGCTTTACAGATGATGACCACTGTTTCAGCAGGTATACCAGCATCTTCATGTGTTCTTACATCAGTCGTAGTGTGAGTGCAGCAACCACCGTGACCGGAGCTGCATCTCTTCTGAATTTTCTGTACTGTCAAACTAAAGAGAAACTCATTAATGTGCCACAAAAAAGACTTTAAATCTGAAAGTTCTGCAAAAAATCATATGGATCATGTGTCGTTGTTACATTATGCACAGAATGTTAATAAGTGGGTAGAACCATAAAAAAGAGCCTCAGTCGTATTCTACGTGGGTCTCTCTGAAGCTCAAAGTAAAAATACGTACGCAAATTTTTCCATAGTTTACGCGGCTTGTGTGTTAGCGACTCTCCCTTATCATGTGAAATGTTGCTCAGTAATTTAGCATCTGTCTTGCACCTGACATGGAGTCAGTGATGGTGATTAATCGAGGACTATGTGACATGTTCAGACATTTTCTGTAGCGCTGATCCTACACAGGGTCAGAGCCTGGAACACATACCAGAGGGGCACAAGGTGGAGGACATCCTAGACAGGGCTCCAACCCATAACAGGGTACAATCACACACACACCGATTCACAATTTAGAGATGGCAATCAGCCAACAGTGCATGTCTCTGGAGTGGTGGAAGAAACCGGAGGAACCTGAGAGAACCTGCACGTGGTCAGGTTTGGCCCTCAACCCTGGGACTGCAGTGGGTGGTGGGCCCTCAACCCTGGAACTGCGAGGCAAGTGCGCTAACCACTAAAGACACGCTGTCCTCCAATGTTAAAAAATAAGCAAAGAGTAGAAAAACGAGAAGTTGCAAGGCTGCTAGACAGAAAAGGGACTGTAGTGACTTTTTTTCTACTTGGCACAAAGAAAGCAGGGACATTACGGTCAGCAACGCAGCCAACAGCCTTGAAAGGGACTGATACACAGCAAAGTTTAAGCCCTCAGTAGTCCATCTCATGCAAAAAAAAAAAAGAACACTGTTACAACTCTATCCAGAGCCGAATTGTTGCATGAGAACATTAAAAAAGAAAGAATGAAAGAAAGACAGAATTGGGTTTAAAAAAAAAAAAAGCTCTATTGAGACTTAATTCTCCTTTTCGTGAGCAAACATGGCTGAAGAGGAAGGAAAAAAAAAAGTCAACACAGACAAAACTTGACCTCGAAACAACAGAGAAAGACAAAAAGGAAAACAACTGCGGAAGAGCGTCCCGGGGGCTGAAGCAGCTGCCCGGATGAACACTCTGAGGGAGAAAAGGAGTGGCTGAGTAAACACTTCCAAAGCCTTTTTTTCCCCTAAAAGCAGACTGGAATGTAGCTAATGGGAGGGCTGAAGAGGCCAGAGAGCCTGCAGGGTAGTTGAGGGGTTACTCGGCCATTTTTTACTACAAGATATCTTCAAAATATAAACCGTATCTCCTCTTTACGGCTTTGCAAAGTCCATCTGCCAGCGCTCGGAGTGGGGTAGACCGAGCAGCGTCTCATTTCCGAGACACCGTCCACACGGTTGGATCACATTACCCGTCGCTTGAGGAGCGAGATGATGATTGGAGGTCAGTGCTGCGTTCCTAAGCTGTTCCTGGTTACATGTTTCTCCACAGCTTTCACTCATTGCTCTGGGGGACAACTGGATGAACTATTGATTGCAGTGTTAATATGGTGGGTTACTCGATTTCTCCTCTGGTGGTAAACAGTAGCCACAAAACATACAAGCACAGAGGCCCCTTATATTCGTCTTGTCACTTGACGTGGGGAGATCAGCTTCCTATTGAGCAACACACATTATTATTATTTTTTTTTGCCTTTTTCATTTCCTACAAGTATTAGAACAGACATACGTTAAGTCAGGGCAGTGGTGATGTTTATTATAGTTCTCAGAGAGATCTGTTTCATATGCATGTTCCTCCCTAACATTCTGCAACACTGCGACATAAGTGTGTGTGTGGGAGTTTTATTGCCATGCCAGTTGCATGCACCCCTCTGTTCCACAACAATGCTCCTCTTATTGGGCCATCAAGATTTGGTCTGATGCCTACAGTACAGCATTCGCAGTCAAATAAGCAATTTTTCACACACGTCCAACTATAAATGTAGTTTACTCTAAGGGTAAACAAGCGTTCAGATTCGAGCTCTTTGCACTTTTATGCTTGAATTTAACAGTAATTAACTGCAAAGAGCGCAAGCCAGAGACAAAATCCCGGAAGGATTAGCATGGCAGCTGACCGGGACAAGAGAGAGTACGAGTAGAGGCTAATATTTTACAAGGACTGAGGATGACATCTTGATGACCGTCTAATTTATTACACGCAGCTACGTTTTAAATGCAGCTAATTTAAAATATTAGCACAGAGGAGCAATAATAATAGTATTGAAAGTCTGGACAAGAGAAAAATACTGAAATGTGTGAAAATTGGAGTTGTTTAGAATATAATCAGGTTAATATGTACGTAATTGTTGATATTGTGATTGTTACAAACACTGTACAACGTGACAAAAAAAAAAAATCTTTCCTATTTTTCTGGGATTCTATTTTTTTATTCAACACTGGCAATTAGTAAACAAAACTACTGAGATATACAAGCTGTATTGTAGAAATGCATACAAGAATTATATAGAATTATATATGATATTTTTCTCATACTCAACTCCTAATGGCCAGTCTTGGTGTGGATGCAGTTTGAAGGCATTTTGCGGTCAAAAACGTGACAGAACGAAGATGTAAATAAGCTGAAAGAAAAAACAACTTCCACCTTATTCACTGTGTGTATCTTATGACCGACCTGTACAAATGTAAGCAAGTGCATCCAGAAAACCACAGTTTTTAGGAGCTCAGACTTTACTGGTTATGGTAAACACCCAGATTGTAATGAAACTCTTCTGTGGAACCACAAAGCACATAACAGACACAAAGCCATTTCCTCTTTCACAGAAACATGCATTTACTTAATCCAGGACATTTTCTCTCTGCATAACTAAACACGTGATGACATGGGTTTTTAAAAAAAATATTTCCAGCCAGTCTCAGTTGTATGTGTAGATGTGCTGGGGGCATCTACCAAAGGCCCCTCTGCAAGTCGTACTGTTTTAACTAGTAATCTGCGCCTGATTATTCAGGGACCTGTGTGTTTGCTTTTCACATGTAATCTCTAGCTTGCCTCGTCCTGCTGCTAACTAAACAGAAATGAGGGGAGGCGGGGGGACCCCTGTGTCGGCTGACGGGGCCTAACGGGCATGGAAATATCCAGACCTTTGTTGCCAGCGTCCAGGCATGAGAGTTTCAGCTAACCCAGGCTTTAAACAGGCACTTTCTGGTGACCGTGAAGAGGCCTTGACTGGTTAGACAAAATAGGCCAAATCTCAGGAGACCTCCACTCGACAGAATGAGGGCAAATATCTTTACACACCAATACTAGCTATATTTACAGGCGAGATGGCACACTGAGGGCGATTCCCAGATATTTTTGGTGCATAACACATACATTAGGGTTCTGCTATTCAGTATGTGCTTCTAATGGCACTGAAAACACTAAAAGCTAGATGAACTCTAAACCAGCTAGAGACATGAACTACATTATTTGGTTCAGGACATGATGCAAAGAAAACTACACTTATTAAAAAAAAAAGGATTGGAATCAAATAAGCAGTGTTTTTACATGACTGATTTAGTTAAATACTAAATGATAATAATAATAATAGAATTTTAATATACACAGTGTAGATGAGTATAGTATGAGAGCAATGTAATGCAAATGTAATTTACAGATAGCAATAATTCTCATTTATAAAAATAAATATATCAACTTACAAACTTGTAGTTAATATATATATATATATATAATTTCAATACAAGATTTTTTTGTACAGCAATTTCTGCAGCACAGTTTCAGTACAAGATTTTTATATCTGGTATTTTCTGGGGCCTCAAATGACCCAAATGACCATAAATTCCAACTTCAAACAACATACAAATCAGTACAAATAGTTTTAGCCCATGTGCAAGCGGGTGGAGAGAGACAAGTTTGTTTCTGATCCTCATGCCAAAAAATTCAGTTTCTGAACATTCTTGTCCTTGCCTACTTAGCAACCAAATACTTCAGACAACAGCACCATAAACAGCTCATGATACACATTAGCATGTAGCCTTCACAAATAAAACTTCAAATGCAACGGCACAACCCTTTAGTTCCCGTCGTCTTGAACCGTAACTCGATCGGCTTGAAAACTTTGTGCGTCTGTTCAGACACGCCACCGCCGCAATATTATACTCCAGTGAGGCCAGTTTGTGCTTCTAGACAACAGAAGAGTGAACCATGCTGCACCTGACATCAGCCTCCCAGCATGCCACGGTGAATCTGCCTTCATGAAACCCAGTAAAACCCTTCATAAAGCTCCATACATTCTTCTTACCGTATCACTTTCATAAGTAGAGGCTTCCCGAGGGAACACCAGTGACCTGCATCAGGTCCAAGTGCCAGACTTAAGACAGCAGCCATCTGTCCTACCGTGTGTCCTAGCTCAGAGTCTATAAAGTCAGTGTAGCTCCAGATGTTAAGCCACAGATAATTTGAGTGAAGGTCGGTTTTATAGTCAAGCTTGTCAAAACTGCTTAGCGTGATGATCGTGAGTCACACATCTTTACACATGACACGAGCACAAGCTGAAGAGATGTGTAAAAAAAACCTCAAACAATTCATGAAAACTTTATCTACTGTCTATTTAACTACAAAGATCTCCTTTAATTGTTCATACGTGATGACCGGCTGGAATATTAGATGTAAAGACTTAAGTATAATATCTATTGTTTTATTACAGAACTGTTAATATTGAGCAATGTGATTAAATCACAAGGTCTCGCTGATGGCACAACAGGAATGATGCGAGGGAACTACTGTACACCCACACACTTAAAGACAAATAGGCAACTGCATTCATAATCTCTATTATTATTTTTTCCATAAAGACCTACTGGGGTCATGTCATGTTCCACTGAAGACCAAACATGGTAAACTAGATATGGTCAAACTTTTCCCCCCATAAAGCTGACTTCCTAGTTCTTGAGAACCTGCACCCCACCCACACCATCTGAACTTTTATTTCAAATGAATTCAAAACATTTTCAGTTTACCGAGAGAGAAATCAAAGTAATTGCTTCTTTAAAGCCAGAATCAAATCAAGAAGAGATTATGATTGGGGCTGGGGTTCCAGGGAGTTAAAATACCTACAGAACTGTCGATCATTCCAGAGTCAAACATCCATGGGCTCATTTGGTATTTTTATTGGGAACAAATACTTTTTTTTGGCATATTTTTTAGCATTCCAGCTCACTCATTCAAATATAAAGCAAAATTTACAAGGATGGCAGGTCTTATACAATTCTTTTAAATATTTAAGATTTTTTTTGTTATTTTCCATATCGCCCCTCACCCACGCCATGTAAAATTCCTCCACAAATTTTGAATGTCACTGTGGTAGAAAACCATTAACCATTTCATCTGCACAACTGTCAGATGAAAAAAGTCTGGATGAATCTACAGTCTGGGCTAGAAAGAAATCAGCCCCAGCCTCACTGTGTATTGTTCTTATGACCACTGCTGTGGTGTTGCAAGTGATTTGACAAAAATCCAAAATAATCCACATTTAGTAGAATCAAATAATCTGATGTGGATGCCAAAGACAAGAGGCATGCCTTGCGTTCTCCCATTTATACCAACCAGACCATTACATTTTAAACCAGTCAAAACCCCTTTAGCAATTTTTAAATAGTAGCAGAAATGAAAGAGAGAGAGAGAGAGAGAGAGAGAGAGAGAGAGAGAAAGAGAAAGAAAACATTTGATATGTGATGTTGATTTAACATGTCCTGACCTGACTGATATGTAAAAAAAACAAAACAAAAAAAAACAAGCAATAACAATTGTTCTAACTTGCTCTACAGGACATTATAACCACTAAGACTCTAATCCAACAAACCGCCTCCATTTAGTTTCACACCACCACGCAATAACAGTGCGTTTCATTTAGCTAGACGAAAGTCCCATGACGTTTTCCTATCCAGTGAAGGTATCTTATCCTGCATCTGACTGGCTGCCTTCTGTAAACCAGAACATCAGAAGTCCTGTCACATCCGCTGGAAATGCAAACAAATTAATTACGATCCCATGGGTTGGGAACACCCAGCTCAGTGTACACTAACGGAAACTTTCATCCACAGCACTACCACCGGGGTAGCATGCTCACAACTTGTGGCTCAAACCACCGTGAAACGAATCGTGCTGAAACGTTAAAACCCGAGCTAAAATGTTTTTAAATCAGAACCACAACTGAGAACTTTATACACAAAACCTCAAGCTCTGTTATTTGTTAACGGTGTTGTTATTTAAATTTGCCAATCAAGAGTCGTTTCTGTCAAAAAAAAAAAACCCCAAGGCAATCCCGTTTCTCGCCCTGCGTGGCCGACTGACCCCTTCCCTTCAAACGAATCGGTCCCTACAGTGATCAAGGGGGAAGCCTTCAAAGGAAACAAAAGCAGGCCAGACCTCTGAATAAGGTAGCCTTTTTAAAACTATGCCAACCCGACGCAGCGCTTCAATAGAGGCCTCCTTTGATCTTTTCTCGAGTAGACGTCGCAGGCTGCATTCAAGCAGATGAGCATCCCCTAACGCTAGACTACACACAGACAGGAGAACATCTGGTTTTGGATCGTTTTCAACACCTGTCGAGAAGAAAGCATCTACCTGTGACATTTTGGGCGGGCATTTGGGAGCATGATGCTCCTCTTCTCACCTGAGGGGACACGACAGGGAGTGAATCAGGTGACTGACGCAAACCTGAGCTGCTCTGACTCACATTCCCTTTACTGCTCTAACATTCAAGTGTGAATAAACAGAACCGAAAAACAAGTCCTCTGCTCAAATCCAGCAGAGCAGAAGAAGTCTGATGAACTGATACATGATGTTAATAAATCACAAAACAAACACAAAGCTATTGCTGAATATTCTTAGTATTTTTCCTCCCAGAATTCAACCTGACTCAAATATGGTTCCGTTTAAGCCTTAACCCTGTAAACTCCTATAAAAATAAACCACACAGAATCCATCTCCTGCCTTCACATTTAGTAAGCTTTTAATACAGACACAAAAAAGAAATCTGAAACCAAAACAAATTCACTAAACATGACTGGAAATAAACAGGTGACAACACTGACACTTTATTATATTTAAAGATTAATCTTTACACCCAATGTCATCATTGTCTAACGTGAGATTTCCTTTTAAGGTAAACATGCAAAAAGGGCTGGAGACAGAAACTAAGGTGCTCTCTCCATTGCTCAGAGATAGACAACTAACACGGACATGCCAAAACCTAAACGGTGTTTTGTGTGTGTGTGTGTGTGTGTGTGTGTGTGCGTTTTTTTTGGTTTTTAAGAGAGATCTGAAGTCACACAGAGGTTGTTTCTCTATTAAACAACAACAACAACAACACACATACAGTGGGATGAATTTAGTGCAAATAATTGAAAACACAAAACTGAAGTATAAACAAAATTAAATCGATTTATATTTATTTTGTTCTGGATTCAAAGTCTAGAGAAACTTTGATTCTCTTCTCTACACTGAATACACACCTGACCAAAACCTCCTGAAAGCTCTTATTAAACCAACAAAGCTGCTGATCCTGCAAGAAAAGTCTGTAACGACGTACACACACATTAACCCAGGCAACAAGTTCGTTTACTAGGAGCCAGATTAAGAAGATTAACAATTTACTCTCAACTCATAAACAGTGACTGTTAAATTTGGTGCGACTGCATCAGACAAATTCAGCAAAGAAGATTCTGTAAAATTTAGCACTTATCATAGTGATGTGTACAGGATATTGCACTAGATTTTTTTTTTTCTTTGTACTGGTCCCAGTTACTGTCCTGCAACAGCATATACGTGATCACTTATTTGGACGATCCTCTAATATACAGCATGCTCTGATGATACCTGTTAACTACACAACATGACATACTGTACAATTTATTTGTATTCTTGTCACATTAATGATCGGTCTTCTTGCTTGTTATATTCTCACCATCATGCTGCTGTAACACTTCAGTTTCTGCAAGAAAGGGTTAATAAAATGTCCTCTCGTGTTGTTTTATTTCATCCCATCTGGAAACGATTTTCCTTATTTCTTTAGATGAGAGACACTTTGCTTAAATGAGTATAAAAATAGATCAGACACAAAAATGAAACAATTAAAAATAAACACAAATGAATGACTCGAGTTCAGCACTTCCGGTCATACTGTTACTACTCCAAACCAGCAGCAATATTTTATTACACATAGATCTCTAGGAGCCAGAAGGTAAGAGTCAATACACACATCCTGGAGCTAATATTAGTGTCTGTCCATTCATGCCCATGTGGTTGAATAGCCCATGTGTGCAACTTTCCTGCTGTTATAAAACTGCTCTCTGTGCTAGACAGCCTTAAATACACCTTCAAGACAGATGACAAAACCGGAAACGAGAATGTAACAACAAAACACAGTTTTCATTCATAATTTCAGGGATCAATCTGATCATTAACCCAGCGCGTGCTGTAGAGGGGAAAGGACATTCAATCGCGCCTTCCACGAACGGAAACATCTCCCGTCCTTCATATTCTCACAACTTCTCCATATTTGTCAGCACATTTGTTTAGCGATATGTGCTTAATAAAGTGAAATCTCACCTGTGTTGTACAGAGTTCACACCGGCTGAAGTTCCCGGAGGTGCATGCTCAGAGCTGAGCTGCTCGCTGCTGCTGCTTCTACAAGAAGTTTTCGATAATTCCTGAGCTCCAGTGGCCAAACTATTGTTGCTTCCTTTATCAAGCAGAGGATGTTCAGTTAGTGAGTTGCTGTGCTGAACATGCCGGCTTTGCTGGGACAAAGTGGCCTGCACGGCGGCAGGAGAGGACACGGATAAGTAGTGGAGCTGTGCGGCGATGGGAGCCGCGCCGCTCTCGGCGGAGAGATGCAGCGCTTTCTCGGCTTTCTCCAGATCCACACTCCTCACTTTCCGCAGCTCTTTCCGTCTCCACTGCGCATTTTCCCCCGCGTTTCTCTTCACCGTGCCGGGACTGCTCGGAAGACTTGGCGCACCGCAACCGCCCTGAGGTCCACTTCCAACGTTTCCACACTCGTTTGAATCTAATAATCCCGACGACGAGGTCCGGCTCCCCGCCGTCGCCATTTTCCGTCCCGAGTTTTTGCCACTTAATAGGTGCAATTGGAGAGGGAGTGGAGGGAGCAGGGGGAGGAGCCAGAGGGAGGAGCCAAGGCACCTACGTTCTGTTTAGACGCGGTACTATATGGAAGGCCATTGGGGTGTTTATGTGCGGCCATTTCCCGCACAAAAGTCATTAGCGATAACGTTTATAAGTATTTTAAGTCATTCAGTTTATTTTTCAAGATGAATTTGATTTAGAAGTTTGTGTACAGGTATTAAAAACGTGCAAAAACATAAAACGTCTATCTCTACCTCCTTTCCCACTACTACAGTTATAGTTATATATTATATAGTTACAGCACAGTTTATTATATTATATTATATTATATTATATTATATTATATATTCGTTAAGACAATAAAGTTGAAATGAGTGAAACAGAATAGTTTTGAGAGATTGCTTCCTTATGTTATGAAATTACTTTTCTCACACCTCAACATTGCCTGTTCATTGCTTGTTTTTAAAAATACATTTATTTTTATGAAAAAAAATTGTATATGATTTTCCATAACATGTCTCACAATTACTGAAGCGAGGAAAAGTGTTTTGGATCACTCTCCTGCAAATATCCAACCAATGTCCAGGTATCGCTTTTTGACAGAGGCAGACAGACACATTTCTTTTTTAATCCTAGGTCCATAATGCCATGTAAACAAAACAAAAATTTCCCAACAGCTTTGGTGGAAAACTGTGCTGCATCATGACATCCTAAACCATGCTTATTACTGGAAATTAAATCCACCTTGGGAGTGTGTTGTCAAAAGCTCTATTTTTGTCTCCTCTCACAATACAACCCTGTAACAGTCAATACTCTTCCTTAATGGCTAACACCAGGTGCTTATATTTATAAAAGAAAACACTTTCTTCTGGCACTCCTGCCAAATGGATTTGGTGTCTAAGTGTATAGGATACATTTTTGGTGGCCCCAAATATTTTGCTTCTCTAACCAACCTTCAAATACTGCACACAAATAACTAAGGGATTTCTGCCTCTGTGTTGTTGTTGATCTTTCAGCTGCTCCACGTGTGTGAGTGGTCACCACAGAGGACCAACTGGTCCAACTTGGCACAGGTTTTATGCCGGATGCCCTTCCTGATGCAAACCTCCCATTTTATCCGGGCTTGGGACCGGCACTGCATCCAGTGGCTGGGGTTTGGGCACTGGCTGGGAATCTATTCTGGGCCTTCTGCATGGTAGGTGAGGAACCTATCACTAAACCCACCAGTGCCCTCTGGAATTCTGCCTCAGTGTCATTAATATTAATTTCTCAGTGAAATAAGAAGTCACAAATAACCAGTTAAGCATTCATATTCACTAAGATGAGCTTAAAATATTTAAATAGGAAAATATGTCGGTTGTATTCCTTTATAAAAGGCACCAATTTTACCAAAGGCACCAATAATTATAGAGTTGTCAGTATATGAATCCAATGGCTTCCCATACTACGTAGTCACGTAGAGACAATGCCCTTTCATGTGGTGTTTCAGGTACATGCATATAACTAACAAACTCTGATCTATCCAAGTTTCAGTGTGCGTATGTAAAGTTATTTTAGGCACTTTTATTAAAAAGTATGGGAACAACGACGTTATATATGGAACAGATTATTGTTTACTGGATTTAAATGTGATGTACAACTTTGTAAATGCTCACCCTGGATTATTATTTTCAGGCCTTTAAAACTGTTTCATATATAAGTTATGCCAAATACTATGTTCGTCATTCCACATTGGCAAACATCACTAGTCAATCAGTATCTGTGTGTGTGTGTGTGTGTGTGTGTGTGTGTGTGTGTGCACATGCACAAGAGGTTGCGTGCGTCCCCATTTTCTAGGCCAGCCGTTTGGTCTGGGCAGAATTTCAGCTTTGTGAATGTGCAAATGACTTGGTTTTCTCAATAAATCCCCCCTTTGTGCTCCATCTTTCTTTCAGGTTATGTAATGACCTCTAATACCTCATAAACAACTGTGAATTGTTGTCTTTTTAAATTATTTTTCAGCAAATACAACCTAAATATAAAAGTTTCTGTATCAATGCACTGAATGTTAAATGTAAGCTCTTATCCTGGGAATCATTTCTTCATCTAAGACACTGACCGCTTCATGTCTTGTCCTGCATAATAATCTACACAGACCTACATGTCATTCAAAATGCCAAATCTGATTGTGCCAATGTACAATGTCTCCTAAGAAGCAGCACATGTCCATGTTTGAGATAGAACATTGCTACATCGTGGCTTTAGGTACAGGATGGCTAGCAAAAACAATTTCCTGTCAGTGTGGCTCCAATCTATTACTGAGTGCTATTCTTAGCCAGTCAGGCTTCCTGTAGCTCCTGCGTTTCCTGCTCACGTGGAATGCACCTCCAACAATCTGTGCTCTCTCAGATCTGGTCGACTCTTTTCATCAGCTATTTTGTGGAAACAGACAAAAGGAACCGGGCACCTTTACATTTGTTCAGAAAAAACTGCTTATAAAGAGTTGAAACAATGTTGAGTATATGAATGGAACAAATCTTTCATCATGTTGTTTAAAGCAAGTACTATGTTTAATAAAAACATTGCAATGACTCTACAGGCCAAATGAAGTGGAGGAGAAATTTGTTTAGACTTCTCACATTAAAAAATGATTTGGATTTAGACAAAAGGCTTAGGCTCAGCTAGCACAGTGAACTTTAGTATGATGTACAGGCACTTTATCTTCAGCTCCACCTTCTTTCTTCCTTTGTGTACAACTCAGTCGAAGTGTATCATATTGCAGTAACATTAACACTCACATTTTACACTTTTGGTGTTGGATGTAAGTGTTTCATAGAACAGAGTGATGTATGGATGGTGGAGTTTCCAGAAATGGAAGTCTATCCCTATACCTCAGCTTAGCTTGTTAACATATAGTACGTGAAAAATATTACAACAATGGCTTGTGGATGGATGTGCACTACATGTTTATTTATTGCTGGATTCGGAGTTCCCCGGCTATACTAACTTTGTTAATCATCACCATATACACACACCAATCAGCCATAACATTATGGCCACCTGCCTAATATAGTGTCGGTCCCCCTTTTGCTGCCAAACCAGCCCTGACCCGTCGAGGCATGGACTCCACTAGATACCTGAAGGTGTGCTGTGGGATCTGGCACCAAGATGTTAGCAGCAGATCCTTTAAGTCCTGTTAGCTGTGAGGTGGGGCCTCCATGGATCAGACTTGTTTGTCCAGAACATCCCACAGATGCTGGATTGGATTGAGATCTGGGGAATTTGGAGGTCAAGTCCACACCTCAAACTGGTTGTTGTGGTCATTAAACCATTCCTGGACCATTTTTGCTTTGTGGCACGGCGCATTATCCTGCTGAAAGAGGCCACAGCCATCAGGGAATAGCGTTTCCATGAAAGGGTGTAGATGGTCTGTAACAATGCTTAGGTAGGTGGTACGTGTCAAAGTAACATCCACATGGAAGGTTTCCCAGCAGAATATTACCCAAAGCATGATACTGCCTCAGCTGGCTCACCTTCTTCCCATAGTGCATCCTGGTGCCATGTGTTCCCCAGGTAAGAGATGCACATGCACCCGTCCATCCACATGATGTCAAAGAAAACATGATTCATCAGACCAGGCCATCTTCTTCCATTGCTCTGTGGTCCAGTTCTGATGCTCACATGCCCATTGTTGCCACTTCCAGCGGTGCACAGGGGTCACCGTGGTCACTCTGACTGGCCTGTGCAGCCCTGTATGCAACAAACTGTGATGCACTGTGTATTCTGACCCCTTTCTATCAGAACCAGCATTAACTTCTTTAGCAATTTGAGCAACAGTAGCTCGTCTGTTGGATCGGATCACACGGGCCAGCCTTCTCTCCCCACGTGAGCCTTGGCCGCCCATGACCCTGTCGCCGGTTCACCACTGTTCCTTCCTTGGACAACTTTTGATAGATACTGACCACTGCAGACCGGGAACACCCCACAAGAGCTGCAGTTTTGGAGATGCTCTGATCCAGTGGTCTAGCCATCACAATTTGGCCCTTCATCAAACTCAAAGCTCAAATCCTTACACTTGTCCATTTTTCCTGCTTCTAACATCAACTTTGAGGACAAAATGTTGACTTGCTGCCTAATATATCCCACCCACTAACAGGTGCCATGATGAGGAGATCATCAGTCTTATTCACTTCACCTCTCACTGCTCACAGTGTTATACCTGATCTGTGTATATTTATCACCATGGCCATCGCCAACGGACCATTGAATATTTTTTAATAAAAAAGCAATGCCCTTAAGTATAATTCTTATACATTTCATATGACCAAGTGACTTTTATATGACTATGTTAGTAAAATCTAAAATGTGATCGCTTGTGAAAGGCATATAAAGATATATTACAACATGTTACAAGCTGAAATTGCCTGTTTGAAGTGAAGAAAATGTGATATCATGTGAATAATAAATGACAAATAAAACCACATGTGAAAAAAAGGAATCACATGAAAAAATGTAGAAAATGTAAAAAAAAGAAAAGAAAAGAGAAAAGTCCGCATGTACAAAATGTGTGAAAAATAATGTGTGTGAAAATTATACATCATGTACAATTTAGCCTTGAATTTCCCAACAGGCTCTATATTCATGATCATAGAGCAGGCATAAAAACAGGGCATATGACCAGTGTATTGTGTGTTTTAGGAAACTACTGGTGCAAGTATGAACATGGCACAGAGTGGAGTAAATGTAGAAAGTGGGTGGGTTTGAATGAATATATTATTACAGATAGGGTGATGTATGCTGCTGTGACCTTTTATGATAACATACAATACACCAATTTTTTTCATTCATTCATTCATTCATTCATTCATTCATTCATTCATTCAGGGTCACTGTGGTGTGAAGGAGGAATATACTGTGGATGGCATCACACACACACACACACACATCTATGGACAATTTATCATAGTCAATCTGGCAGGTTGTTGGTGGGTGGGTAAAAACTGGAGAACCTGAAGGAAACTCCACATAGTCAGTAACCTGAGCTCTGGATTGAACTGGGGACAGTGGAGGTGTGAGATGGTAATTCTACCCACTGTGCCATTGTATTAAGGGTTATAATCTTCTTAAACTTAAACTTCTGTAAAGCTAAAATAATCTAAATAATCTGTTATTGTTTAGTCTGGTGCCCAGTCTACCAGTTTGTGCTTTTGGAAAACTCAGACCAGATTATCAGATATTAATTAGCTGGAACTGTCCTACACAAACCACATCCTATATTGGTCACTGATTCACTGACATTTTCAACCAACTGTTTTTACATGAAACAAACTCTTCCTCAGTCTCAGCCATGTCAGTCCCCCACCCTTTGTTTTCTTCCTGACAGCAATATGAAGCTTCAGGCTGCTTTCTAAATATGTCCCACAACTGTCATTGAACTTTTGCACTGCTCGCTGAAACATCACGGCACTCATTCCATTTGATTTGACATTGATTTCACACTGCTGAAGCATCTGGCAGCCTGACAAATACCTTTATTCCCTGCATGGCACTTGCTTTACTTGCCCAAAGCCTTGCTTGATGATGGCTGGAAGATTGAGTTCTGCTCTGCCCCGAATGCTCAATGCTCATTTCCAGCATGACACTGCAGTCCAGGAAGCGGATCCTGCCATGCCGATTCAAGCCCTACATGCAGTCTCAGCATCCACGCACATGGCCGACGGAGCTGGGACTTTAGCCCAGAATGTGTCACAGGGAGGAGTAGGGGGCAGCTTTTGTCCTGGAAACCCCCGCACGGAGGCTTCTAGGTGCATACCTTCAGAAGTGGCATTCCAACACTTGAGGGGTTGTGGTTAGAAGATTTGCAACACCCTTGCACACACACACAGACACACACACACACACACACACACACACAACAGCACACACATTTACAGATTTGCACATTGTTGACCTTGAATGCTCTGGTAACTTATAATGTCTTTTTTATTTTTTTTGGACGAGACATGTCGTCACTGATATCATTTAGCTGTCTGCTTTGCGTTCACGTCAGTCTTTAAACCACCAGTAAGCAATTTTAATCCTAGCTCTTACAGCAGATTTGTGGCCACATTTTTACTTTGAAGGCTGACGATTAGGAGAAACCAAAATCGTTACACCAAACATTTCATCCCACAGTCCGTTGGTAAGTTTGAAATAGCATTTAAATAACATTATTGTGGCTTCACCGACACTTTTCCCCTGACTCTTTCACTTTGGCACAAATATTTTCTGAATGTTTTTTTAGCTCTGCCTTCTATATATGGCTGGGGGTTTAAGCTTAGTAAAGACATGACACTGTGAACTGATTATCAAGTTTCAGCTACTATTTTTAATTGTTTGTGTGGTTTAAATGTCCAATAATAAGATCACTGCTGGATAATTAAATGTAGTGAATGGTGATAATATTCCACTGATCCACGTCTGGGGTAAGATTTGAGATGCGGGAATGGGTGGATTTGGGGAGGGCTGGGGGTTGTGGGGGTTGTCATTGTGCCAAGAACTTAGGTTATGCCAAACATTTACAGCTCTGGAGCTGGTCAAAGCATTGACTCTGATGGTATCTTTAAATTGAATGTCACTTGTCACCATGTCACTGTTGCTGGAATAGTGGCTCTGAGTCATGGATTTACATAATACTCACCTGTCATAATCGATTTGACCTAAAGACATTCAGACATATTGAAGGGCATGAAAGTCTAGACGAATGAATAAACAATACGCTTTTGAGTGTCCTGATTTCATGCAAGTGATTATCTCCCAAGATTATCCTGTGCTATGAATTCAATGAATTTTTAAATCTTAACTTCTCTGTTTATTTTCTATGTCCAGTCTCCGCTGGCCTAATGTCAGTATTTACAACTTGACATGCTTTACTCTGACCACCTTATCATAAGTAAGAAATAAAGCATGATGAGTTTTCTGTCAGGAAAATAAATGAAAGTTAAAATGATTTATTCCTCTTATACCTCAACAAAGTGCCAGTGATGTACCAGCAGAAAGAATTCAGCCTGGATCTAACAGAAATAAAGTGGCATTTATAGCTTAATGTTTCTTATGGATGTAAAGCCTCATTTTTTTCATAGCACCAAATACACACATTTCTCAGAGATATCACACTGAAAGGTTAAACCTTTCCCACCAAAAAGATTTAAAATCAGCCATTGTCAGTGTGTTTGTGTTTGAGCGGAGGAGAGACGAGGAGAGTCCGAGAGACGGGCAGGATGAATGGGAAGAGTTAAAATTTACAACACGCTCAAGATCCTATGTAACCCTACAGCCTGATTTACCCATAACCCATGTGCACACCAGCCACAAGAAAGTGTGTGAAGCTCCAAGCAGACAGATAACTGGAAGTCACAGTCATATTGTGGAAGTTTTAAATCATTTAGATTAAAAAAATAAAAAAGAAAGAAAAGAGACATCTGCTCCCACACAGCAGCATCTGGCTAATAACAGTGATGCTACAAGCTGGCCTTTAGGATCCCTAATCTAGGGAGCTGAAGGGTGTATTCCTGGAAAGAGATGAGATGAAATGTCTAAATCGTAACCTTCAGGCACAGATTTATTTGTCACAGCTAGCACTTTTGGTTCTTTTTACCAGCAGTGTCCTCTATGACAGAATCCAACCAATGAAGCATGTTTATGGAATGTTTTCTCTTTCATACAGCAACCAACCTAAACCCATCTGGCTCTATCTCCAGTGTGTTCACTAAGAAGTCTTTTTCTTTAATGTGGAATCACTACCGCCTCCTCTCAGCCTCCGACAAACAGATAAATGTCAGAGTACAGTGAGTTAAACTCTTAAACGTCTTAAACAGCAGGTTTCTCAGACAGTCGAACGCTGCAATATATTCATTTCATAACAAAACCCTAACTGTAGCTCTAGAAAGGAATCAGTTTCCAAGGTTTTAACACCAAATAGTACTGAATCAGGGCAAATGAAATGGAGTTAAACTCATAGGCTCAGCAATGTTCACAAAAAAACAGCTTTGCAGCATTTCCTTCTGGTACTGGAATCGCTAGTACCGAAGAGAGACTCCTGATGGACCGCAGTCTTAGAATAAAGGGGTTCTTTAAGTTGTTATTGGGAAAATGTTTGCTTGGGAAATATGCTGCATTGTGTTATAAGGTTCTACATAAAAACTTTTTAAAACTTTTTAAGAACACAAATAATAAGGCTATTTTTTAACCACCTAAGTGTAACTTTCTTTGCATAAAAAATTAAAAATACATGAAAAGGCAGTCATGAAAAAATAATCAATCAGCAATGTATCTCAAAGTCTTTTATTTCTCTTATTATGCACCAATTTGACAACAATTACATTCGACACAATGATTATTGACACACACTTATTAACTCTTAATAATTACGTTCAGACAAACAAGTTACTTCCTGTTATAAATTATATTATATAAGCTCTAATTTTTCTCCCTCTTGAAGTTAATAAGACAAACAAACACATTGTCATGTTATTGAGAAACCAGAAAGTCCAAACTCCTCATTCCTGAAGACTTTCCCATGGCAGAAACCTAAGCATTACATAGCACTGGCACTGGAGACTCCTTCCATAAATATGAAATAAATGTCTCTTCACTGAACAAATCACCACACCAATGAACAGACATATATAACATGTTATTTTTATTCCCTTATTATTACACGTCCCTCTGAGTGAGTTATACTATAGGAATGATACAGAAACATATGATCTGAAGTACAACCAACACTATTGTCAGAGCTGCAGCAAAATTTATCCGCTTTTATTTCACTTCATTTTAAAATGTTATCATATTTATCCAATCAGATTTGACTGCAGTATATATTTCATTTATGCTACAACTGTGATACAAACAAACAAACAAATGAAGCTTAATTGAGCTCTTGTTCCATCTTAAATGAATGAATAAGTTGATGAAGTTTAAACACAGACCCTCATCAGTCTGACCATCTGGGGAAGTTCTATGTAGATGCCCAACAGCAAAGGGGTTCCTTCCAGAGGGCTTCCACGCTAAGAAATCATCTGTAGAGAATGCTTACGAAATATTTTTCAAGAGTGCATGCATGTTTAAGTTATATTCTATCAGCTCATGGTAACCTGGTTGTAGTCTGGTTCTAAATGCATGCACATACATACATACATATAGCCATCACTGTGGGCTTGAATACAGCACTTGAGCAATCTTTCAGAAGAAAAATAACGCCTGTTTCTCCAACACAGAGATTCAATAACACCCCCCACGTCACACTTTTCCTTTCATTGACTGGAAACAATAAAATCTCTCCACAAAGCTGTTTCCTGGCCCTGTCCAAACATGGAAAATTGCCACTCCTCTCTAAATACACATGGAAAGACATTATTATTTTTCTTAAATAATAAAGGGACTCGTTATGCATGAAGAATATGTGGCTGTTGGTGCTAACACACCCAGTGCAGATGGGTTATGTTCAGAACACCTGATAACAATTGAAAAGGACTAAAAGAAAGAAAAGAATGAGTGTATAGAAACGCAGATTTTAAAGCATACAGGTATGATGAAAAAGAAAGTGGAGTATGAATGACTGACAGCTATCACACAGCATCCAGTGTACGATATCAAAGCGTGTTTATTTCAATTCATCCAGTGGATAGTTAGTACACTGAGCAGATGTCGAAACACAGACAAGATAGTCCAAACTTACAAGGCAAGGATAACATCACAGAAAAAACATGAAGAGCACAACAACGACAGAAAATAAAGAAGAAGGACTCATATTTATGCTGTGAATTATGCTGTATTCATGAAGCACTACAATAGACACAAAGACACACCATCTTATGTATTTCAAATGGTGCGCATTTCCTACAAAAATAATGGGTATTCTGCACTCTCTAAGGCTCTAAGGGCCACAATTTTATAGGGTTTTGTTTTAAATGAGTTGGTACACAGGTAAAGAGGTTCAATTACTGTCATTTTACTTTAGTTATATTTTTATTTGAAGTAGAGTTGTGTAGAGTTGTGTATGGTACATGTGAACATACAGTAACAGGTTTGGGGCCAGTGAGTGGAAGCAGTGAATAAACATAATAGAACATGATGGTGTCTAATATTCAAACAGAGGAATCATGTTTATAAAATCTATTTGTGCTGAGATCATATGATATACCATAATTGTTTCTCTCTTTTTAGACAAGGCTACAAAATGGTACAGAATTCCCAAGCTTGGAAACCTTGAATCCTTAAACACAGGGCAGTATGTAGTGAGCAGGGGGCAGTTTGTACATATCAGCATACTGGTTAAACCAAAGATGCCACTCCAAGATAAGATCGAATCGCCTACGATGTCACAATCCTAAACTTTCCAGATTATTGAGCTGAACTGAACACAAAACACCCATGAAGTGTCCTGCGATAATGCAGATACACTGTGAAACATTTGGATTTAAGAATACTTCACACTTTAAAGTAATAAAACCAGGGATAACCTTGAACAGGTTGAAGCTCTGAAGATATTGATATGATTATATGATTTTATTTATTGACATGAGGCAGGAATTAAGGCATTTTTTTTTTTTAAAAAAAGGGATTATATTGTCTGATATTTTAAAATAGTCTGTAGAGTCACATTGAGAGCGGCTCAAACCTGCCAGGTCAATACCAGCTGGAGACTGTTAGTGAATGTATATTTGCATTTACATCACCTTCTATGTTCAGAAATGGATAATGCCTGCAACAAAACAAGTTTAATTGAAATCAGTTGAACATAATCTGAGTTGCAGATGATTTCATAAGGACAAACCGGAAGAAGAGCTATCCGAAACTCTGCAAATGTGATGACTTCACTGATGTATGAAAGTAGTTTGCAACAGTGGCTAATGTGGCATCTTGATTTCTTATCTAAATGGGTTTAGACAAACAAATTAAACACCAAGATACAGATAAGAGACCCTACATGGAAAGTGGAAGTAAAAGAGGACAGACAGCAGACAGGATAAAAACTGTCTGGGAAAAAAAATTAGGCCGGATGTGACTTTAAGCATGTAACCATAAAAATGTTAAATACTTTCCATGTTTAAAAGAACAAAATAGAACAAAAGTAGCTGAAGTGTCTTAAGGGAACTTACTTACAGTCCATGCAGTGTGTTCATTAACACAAAGCTTCTGGATTTTCCCTATTTTCATGCATTAGTTTGACCATAAAGTTAAAATAACTGAGGTTAGTTTTTCCATAATCTTGAAAATCCTTAAGAAAACAGAGCAAGCAGACAGGACACAACAGAGTTTGTTGATGTAAATGGCTGGAAGATCTCTTTATCTGGCTCTCTCACATTCTCTTTATCTTTTTCTGTCTCTCACTGGCCAGACAATATCCTCTTCAGTCATGCCAAACATCACAACAGGCCAAGAAATGTCAAATCACCGCAAAGCAACATGGAAAATCAAGGACTGGTGTGTGGAACATTATTACCCATTAATCTCCACTGGACTTCACAAAACAGAATCACACATTTTCTATATGTATCCAGCAATATATTATTGATTGTCTAAAGGTTTTTAAAGTTTCTGGGTTTTTTGGCTTCTACATGCCTCTTCCTGACCTGTAACCTGACCCCAGTGCACAGATATTGAATCAATTTTTTTGTTTTTTTGCATCCTATGGCTTCTGGCTTCCTCTGTGGTATTGTGTGTATTGTGTGTATTGTGTGGTCTTATTCAAAATCTCTTCCCTTGCTGACTTTGGCATTCAGGTTCTGGCTTGCCTGAGATTTTTCAACACACCTCGATGTGAAGCAGAGGTTAAAAGGCATGCATCTCAAAACAAAACCATCTCTCTTATCACGATGCTTCAAAAACCACAGCACAGCTGCAGTGTGGCATACGCTCATATACTTCATCAACTCAATAATGACTCAAACACTTGGGTTTGAGGTCATGGGAAAGAGATTTATACCCGAGAATCCATTTTACCATTGAATATTTGTGTGGTAAAGGTGTGTGGTCATATGTTCCTTTAACACTTTTATGTTTAAATCCTGCAGGCATGAAATAAGGGGTATTTACAGTAAAATCCCAAGTTACTACAAACTATGACAGACCATCATAGACTTCTCTTTGTTCACTTTGCTGTGAAAAGTGCCACATTTCTCATTAGTATAAACTGTAACATAAACTGTGTGAGAACACAAAAGAATCCAGTTTCTTGTTAGTTAGTTGCAGTGAAGACGAGGGAGTGTATATTTTATTTTGACTTTTAGCCAGCTGTAAGGGCCTGAAAATAAGGCCATGTTGACAGATGAGAGCTGTGTATGAGATCTCAAAGGATCTGCTGTGTGTGTGTGTGCTTGTGTGTGTGTGTGTCAGTTCCTCTTCCCTTATCAGTGTGAGTGTATGCATGTGCCAAGTGAAGAAAAATGATCATCCTCTTTAATACCTCTCAAAGAATAATAACTTTAACAGAACAATGAGCACTGAACAGGACATTAATGGTGCTAGTGCACAGACTTTTGGCAGTTTGATCAATGCCATGTTCTGTTGATGTTTGATATCGCATCGAGGGTCAAGTCATGCTTTATTATTGTTCATTTCAGCAACAGATTGGGTTACTAACCTAATAGTTGCTCTAATTATAAGCCCCAAAGTAACATACAGTAAAATACAGGTTCAAGGACTGATATGGACAAGACAGTTAGACTACACAGACAGGACTATAATCTTTCTGAGATTAAAATCACCATTAATAGGAGCAGCATATCTTCCTTGGTCAGCATGGCTAGCCTGAGATACTTTAGGGAGAAGAAAGGTAGTAAGAATGCGAGTAAGTAAGGAAAGGGTTAATATGCGAACACTGGTTTGCTCTCCTCCCACCTGGGTCATGCTGAAACACTGTGCCTGGTACAGCATAGTGCCTTCATCCTTCAAAACAATGACTAATCTACACCCCCTTGAGACGAGCCGACACAGACTGCCTCTGAGGAGGACCTGCTGCCAAAACATCCAAGCCAATAATATAGTTTCCCAACTGTATCTGTGGTTTCAACAACTTTTTTTTTTAAAGGATACTATAACAAAAACAATAAGTCTGAGGCTATGTAATTAAACCCATCTTTAGAAGCAATATGTTTTTAGTGCCAACACTGGTGATATACATTCCTGTGGTTTATTGTCCTTCAGAATGTACAGATATCAGGAAGTTAGACTGTGTTTCATGTAAACACCTCTCTAAGAAAATGCCACACGGTTCCGTTAAAGGAATAAAATAGTTGAACTTACTTACTTAAGAGCTAACAGATAAAAACAGGATTATATACCAAAGGATTCATTTCACTCAGGACTGGTTTTGCTTGTTGAACTGAAAGCTTTTGGGGGCATAGCCAAAACAAATGGCAGTTCTCGTTAGGACAATTACAGCAGAAAGAGACTAAGGCTTCACATGCTCCCAGACAGTAAATCTGTTCTTCTGGCCAGACTGATTAATCTACCAACTAATCTTATTCAAATGTGCCCCCTTCTCATTTACAACAGCTAGAAATGTTTTCTAGTAGATGCCAAGTCATCTGATGAAAGGTTTTAGCAGTTTATTTTTCTCTTAATGCAATGATGCTAATTCTATAAATACTGTATATTCTGTGTTTTATTTATAATCTTCCAGTTTGGAAGAGAAAAGCATAATTGCATGAAATCATTCACTGAAAATGGATCATCTCTTTCTTTATGTGTATATATCCACCGACTCATCATTACAATCATCCAACCAAGAGGTAACTGAAGAATGATCTAGATTTTCTGCATTATGTTACAGTATATTTTTAGCTTCGCAATGTGTCTGAGAATCGGTTGCCTTAGAAATATATCTATTTATGTGAGCTTTAACTAAGAGACTGGTGATAGTAATCACATCGAGGTCTCTTCTGCGCGTACTATAACTGAAAATCCAGCTAGAGTTACTATGATCAGAAAGATTATGTTTAGATACAGTACCTTTGACCTTAGTTGAAAAAATCATCAGAATTAAGAAGGAGAAAGTTACTCAGCACCAAGAGTTTAATGTCCAATAAACATTCAACAACTCCATTAATTTCAGTAATTAGTTCTGCATAACAGCTATTCTAGAATTTTCTTGCATTCTTATATAAATTGAGCAGATGCCCAACTTTTTAAAAACCTGCATGCGTATCATTTCTGTGGAAAAGCATACAGTATTTTTGTAATAATAATAATAATTATAATAAAGCCAGATTGGAATGTTTCCTTTCCCCCCACAGCTAGATCTGAAACACTACAGCTCTAAAGTGTGGGAAGTCAGGATAGCTGATGATAACATTTCATATGCTTCACATTTATAAAGAAATTCCTTCTCATGATTCAGCATCATTTACATTTTTTACAGCTTTTTCACAGGAAGAAGTTTTAATAGAAATAATCCATCCAAGAATTTAGGGAATTATCTCTTTGTAAATACAAAAGTAAATTCAGAGTAATATGATAAGGAAATGTAGAAATAAGATATACTCCTATGCTCAGATATCTTTTTATTTCTTATCTTCGGAACAATCAATTGTTGCATGAGGCAATATACAAAGTCAGGCTCAGCAGTATTTCAGGCTCACTCTTCGACTAAAAGCATATCTGCCGGCCAATAACCGTGTATTCCCTCAGTAGTGATGACATTTTAATCCACAGACCATTTTATGAGGGTCCTGATTTGCTTTACTCTTATTTCCTTGGTTAACAAAAGCACATCTTAAACTTGTCATTTTTTCTGGCAACCTTTTTCATCCACAAGCCTATCTACATGGTGGTTCATTTCAAATCAAAGCACATGCGTGACTGTGATTGTTTTGCTTGTTGATGAGCATCAGAAAGATGCTTTTTTGACACCCGCATTAATTTAATCCATTGCTCCACAAAAAGCCTTCTGGCTAAGCTGAGTGGTAACAGATATCTGTGTCTATATAGTCATTACAAACAAAGCAATGGCATTAGTCATCAGTGATGAGTATATGATGAAAACTAGCTGGTTCAGAGGATCCAGGGCTGGAGAAAACATCATCTGCCCCTAAATGCCTTTGAAAGGGAATGCAATGTATGGTGAATGTGGAAAAATGACATCACAAAAGTGCATTGAACTGTAGAAGAACGTGAAGTCTCATCATTTCTTGTAAAATGCTAACTCTGATCTCATTGTTTACAAATGAAATTGCTAAATTAAAAGTACAGAACAGCATGATGTAATATTATGCAAGCTGTAAACAGAGTATTTCCTCTCCACCTTTGGCCAAATGCCAAGTATGATTTGATCTCATTTCAGGGAAATACAACTACATCAACATCAGCCTTTAAAGTCTAACATATAACATATTGAAAGGCCTGGACATACAGTATCCTCGATAATTTGATCATAACTGTATGGACAAAACCAGGCATTAACAGTAACACATGTTAAAAAGGTCTCAGATTTTCCCCATAGTTTAATCACCCTGCTCTGTATACAGGAGGATGTTTAAAGTCTTATCTGAAGCTTATCAAAAACATTGTGTGGTGTGAGGCCACTTTTGATGACTGCCAGCAACAAACAGACAGAAAATATGTAAATCTTCTCTATATGAAGGAAACTAGTAATGTATTGTTCTTCGTTCATATAAAAGGAAGAGGCTGCAATTACAATAGCTGCATGTTTCTATTCTGGATCCATTATGCCATGTCTCTGAGACATGATTTAGCTATGGCCTCGAATGAAACCACACTGATTAAGACTAGATATGTCAAGATCTCGTTTTTTATGAGTATGAAAACATGGTCATGTGGTTTATCACATGCAGTGAGAAAAGCCAGACATAATCCTCTCAGACTGGTGGCTTGTGGGCAAGGATGTCATAAAGTACAGGAAGGGAGGGATAATTCCAGTGGCCCTGAGCAGACAAGGAGCCTGATGGGATCAAACAGAGTGGTTCAAAAGAATTATAATCAACTATGGTGGTGAGTCCAGTGCATTAGCCTGTTAGTTGTCCCATTTCTGTTGGTGTCCTTGCTTCAGGACTTGCTTCAGATAGATTCCTCTCAAAATTAAAACTGAATAGGCAGATATTATTGGCAGTCATCATTTCAAATGACTGAAGACAAATAGACAGCAATTGCAAGAAATACCACAGTCATAAAGTCATCTTATACAGGGATCTTCTCAACGAATGCTTGCTAACTCAGCGCTAGTACAAAATGACTGACTATGTGACTAACTGCAGAAATGTAAGTGACAGACTGTGTCATTATATGACATAACTGCATTACCTATAGGTTAGTGAGACTCCATAGAGATGGCATCCATAGTGCTGTACTGAACTGGGATTACAGACACATGCACTTTTATATGCATATTTTGGAACCACTCAGTGGGCCACCGTTGCTTCATGCTCCACACTCTCTCCAGTGATGTACCATGCTCAAACTGACACCATTCTCCTGCAAGCTAGAGTCTCTTTCCATGTTGTGTAGACAAAGAATGTTTGCGGTCCAGTCATAAAGTGATAACCTACTTTTAAAAGTCTTTTAGTCCCAGTAAACCAATGGGGATTTCCACTGTGGCTGCCAGTATCAATCTCTGGATTCTCAACAAGAGCCGGTTGATCTGAAGGTTGGATCTGATTAACAAGCATAATATCTTTCATACTCAAGTGAACCAAGCTTCACCCGGGACAGGCCAAAAGATAGAACCTTCAATTAGTATGCATCTTTTGTCTGTGACAACGGGGACAAATTAAACGTTGTGCAGGTCCCCCAACATCTCAACCACTGTCCATCTTCAGTAGGGGTTTACCTTTTTGACTTGTACTTCTGTCCGAGACAAACTAACTTCTGCTGGTCAACAAGGACTGCTCAATGGATGATGTTTGTCAGCTGTAAAGAATCCCATCACTAGCCACAATGAAACAAAAACAAAACAAAACAAATAAAAATCACAAATGTGACTTAATAAAAAAGTTAGCCAGCTTTTATTTAATCAATTATGATGACCATTTTTGACCATTACTGGCATCCTGAAACAGAAAACTGGGCTTTTCTTATAACTAGAATCTTCGAAGCAAGATTCTGCGTATTAATTAAACAGTATATTAAAATGTTCTTCAAATCTTTAAAACCAATACTATTTAATATGTACCTGTGAAATAAATGTAAAAGTAACACAGCTATGTGTTTTTCAGTATAATACAATTAAGTAAAATACAATCATTTTTTACTTTTAATGAAATATAAGTGAACACTTTGACAGGTGTCTGGATGCCAGTGTTGTGTGACTCTGTGTATTTGTTAGAATAGTAATGTGTTGGTTGAGGTGAGAAGTTCATCTGCAGTATGTAATGACTACAAGATCCAGAATTCAGTCATTAGATTTCAGATCTTGAAAAATGACATCAGAACATAAGAATGTCTAGGCCAGACTTAAAATAAAAGGATATTTTAACTGAACCACAGTTAGACAGGTTTACTAGTCAACTGAGTTTAGTTATCTGCTGTTCATCATTTTCATTATAAAATTACTCTTAATTCAGTTTATATTATAATATATGAATCAAGCTTTTTCTATACTAATATAGCTCAAAGACTCAACATGTCTATATATTTTTACAGTATTATAATACGCTGTATGTGTAATGTTTGTTGCATACACCCAGCCTGACGGCATAGAGATGTGTATGCTATAGAACGTGATACACTGCATGTATGTGAGAAAGTCCATTACATTAGGTATCTTGGGTATCATTGCGTGCAAGTATTCTCCTATATTATTACACTGCCCTCTACATAAATAGCACCTATGTCAGTTTGTTTTACTACAAAAACACATGCCAGGCCATTTCTGACTAAGAAATCCAGTTCCAAGAGTCCAGTTTCAGGAAAAATAAAATATTTAGTTTGACAATTTATCAAGTGATAAGTCACCAGTACATTTTCTCAAGGAATATCATAATTCTATAACATTATAATTATAAGCTTATACGATAGATAAGTGAGACTGGTCAAGGTCACTTTCATCTTCCAAGGTCATCATTATCTCCTACTCTGAACAAATCTACCAGAGGACTGTGTGTGCTGCTTTCGGGCTTCCCGTGTTTTCTTTTGGTGTCCTTCTCATCCTGTTATGCACTCAACATGCTAACAGTAATCCCCAGGAATCTCATGACACTGTAATAATGAGAAGTGACTCTTAAAGGCTGTTATCACCTGTTCATTCTGTTATCGAGGCAGAGCCCAGACCCCGATGTAATAAGCGGTGGCTTTGGCTTAGCTAGATTGACGTGTTTGCTCTAGCTCGGCTTTTACGTCGGAACACGAGCCCTGCCGTTGCCCTTCGGCCTGAAACCCAACACCTGTGCTGCTTTTATGGGACGTTGATGAATAGCTGGAAAATGCGGGGTTCCCACCGACACAAAACCACTTTTATTTGTCCAGCTGTGAAACAAGCCTCCACTACAGAGGGATACTGTGGGGGGGGAAGAAACCTGTGGAAAAGGCGGTGGTAAGGGGGAAAAAAAAGAAGTTTCACATTTTTGGCCTCTGGTTTCATAGTAAAAGTAAACTAAAAGAAGATCCAAGTGAAAGGTCAAAACCTTTGAGGGTTTAGAAGTTATATTAAGGTATAGGTCTTAGACCTGGGTGATTTTGTGTAGAATATAGTTTAGAATATAGTTTTAAACTGTTTCTGAACATTGCAATGGTAACAAACATGTTGGTGAGCCATGTATGGATTTGGATGCTTAACCTTACAATGAGGGGGTGTGAGGCAAGTGAATACTGGACCCAGCTGGACCAAGATTATCCGAAAAAAAAAAACAGAAAGCAAAATCAGTCTCATGCATTAAAATGGACTGCTGTTGAAGTATATAAACCCATCTAGAACCCATTAGGAGCTCAGGACATTTGGATGACTAAAGACATCTGCACTTATGCAACCTGCATTGAGGTCATTTGGAAATGACATCACAACACATTGTACAGTATTGACCTGACACTAAACATGTATTTACACCGGATGTATTCTCAGACAGACTGAAGGACATAGAAGTCACAACAGTAAATTATATTTATGGCATCTGTTACAAAAAGAGGGCTCAGAATACTTCCTAGGTTAAAACCAAGGGTCTAGCATGAAAGCAATACTGGAGCTCAAATGACCTGCTATTGAACCGAATGTTATGATCATGTAAGCAATTGCAAAGCCTGTAAATACTCGAACAAAAAGGCAAATGGTGAGCTTAAACCTCCCCCTTCTTTTGTCATTGATGGTATTTCCTTTCTGTATGCAACATGGTGGCCTCTCACCACGCTAAAATAAGCCCACCAAACTATTTTTGCTACACCTCAAGTGTTTCTGCTTACTGACATTACAGGTGTGTGCAAGTGATACATTAATATAGATGCAAAATGCAGCAAAAACACCAGAGAATAATCCCATTTAATCACAGACATGACAGAGTTAAAGCATTTAAACAACTTATACTGAAATACGTTGTTTCTAATGCCCAAGCTATTAAATTGCCAAAGAAACATCTCTTATTCCTATTAAAAGTATCGATGAATATACTGTATGGAAATATTCATGTTGGAAAATCTCTCATATCCTCCTGCCATCCCAGTTATCCAAATAATATGTCCACATCTACTTAGCTGAGTAACAATCTGTTTTATATTTGCTGTCATCTTACCACCCTTGCAAGTCGCTCAGGTTTGCTGACTGTGAAGTGGTTGGACGCTTTATGTCCTGGGAAGCCTTCATGTCTGTGACCTTCTGGCTCTCCCTTTTAGTTATGATGTCATAGCTAGTCTTGCCGGAGTCCCTGCCTGCACTTTACACATAATTCTACATTGTCTTTAAACATCACATGATCAGAAACTTAATATCTTTCTCTCTCTCTCTCTACCTTCTCTGTTGAGCTATACACCCCACTCCTGAACTCCCAGTGTTTGCCAGTTTCCAGTGTGACCGCTGCCCTACCCCTGGTCAGAGTCTCGCCGCTTGATGGTGCCCACTGATGCTGTGGATGGATCTGTGTGGACCAGGAGACAGCCATGGACAGAGCCACTTGGGGACTTTCACACCATCACAGATCTGCCATTTCATCTGTCAGCCCGTGACAGCAAAGAACTAGTGTCTATAATGACCTTAGAAACTACACTGACCTAATAGTTCCTCATGGGCCATTGATTGCTGTTGTAGAAAGGACATTAATCAGTTACAGTTACATTATTTACTGTTTAGTGTCACCCAAATGAGGATGGGTTCCCTTCTGAGACTGGTTCCTCTCAAGGTTTCTTCCTTTCCATCCCAGGGAGTTTTTCCTTGCCACCGTTGCCACAGGCTTCTCATTAGGGATAAAATAGTCTAATTATAGAATTTAATAATTTATTCTTATTTCTAGTTAATTAGTTATTTTTTATTATTATTTTTCATTTTCCCCTCCCCTTTCTCTGTTTTCTTCTTTTGTAAAGCTGCTTTGAGACAATGTTCATTGTAAAAGGCGCTATACAAAATAAATTGAATTGAATTGAATTTGATAAAGACTTGAGTGTCTGAGACTGAATTTGTATTGTCCTGTCCTTGTTGGTGTGTCCAATAATTTTATAACCACAAGCATTAATTACGTATGTTAAGTAACTAGCTCAACCTGCATTCTCTATTAGTCATGCTCACATTCAGGCAGTTAGTCCCAGATCTGTGAAGTGTATTTAGTCAGTTAATTAAGCCCACAACATGGCTACCTGCGTATATTAATTTTGTGCTATGCTAAAAATATTGACCCAAATACCAATCAATATCAGAATTATTCATGTGATTTCCGGGGGGACAAATCATGAATTCATTATAAAGCCCAGCAGCAAAATAAAAGCACCACAAGTAAAAGAAACTGACTAGAAAAATAGTGGTAGATAGTGGTACCATAGTGATACACCGATCAGGTATAACAGTGTGAGCAGTGAGAGGTGAAGTGAATAAGACTGATGATCTCCTTGAATGTAAGGATTTGGGCTTTGAGTTTGATGAAGGGCCAAATTGTGATGGCTATACCACTGGGCATCTCCAAAACTGCAGCTCTTGTGGGGTGTTCCCGGTTTGCAGTGGTCAGTATCTATCAAAAGTGGTCCAAGGAAGGAACAGTGGTGAACCGGAGACAGGGTCATGGGCGGTCAAGGCTCATTGATGCACGTGGGTAGAGAAGGCTGGCCCGTGTGATCCGATCCAACAGACGAGCTACTGTTGCTCAAACTGCTGAAGAAGTTAATGCTGGTTCTGATAGAAAGGGGTCAGAATACACAGTGCAGGACGGGTCAGGGCTGTTTTGGCAGTAAAAGGGGGACCGACACGATATTAGGCAGGTGGTCATAATGTTATGCCTGAATAGTGTATAAAGTTACATGCATTAATTCAGACTAGAATAAAAACAAGATTATGATTATTGTCCTTATAATATTGCAGAGCATCATGTTTGTGAAATGCACTGTTCTTTTGTTGCATCGCATGTGATAGTTATTTGTGTTCAACTAGTGTCTACTTTTTAAGTATACAGGAGTATTAGGTATGTTCATGATTCTCAAAAGATTGTCATTTGTTTACGGGAATTAATCTGTCTAGTAACAGATCACACCACAGCTGATGTATGTAGTGTGACAGGATGCAGAAACATGCAGTACAGTCATGTGATATAATCAACAAGAGATGCACTTCCCTGAAGAGCATTTAGATTTAGCAAAACTTTTTGTTTTGTGTAAATCTACAATAGATTTTTTTTCTTTTTCTGTTTGTTAAACCTACTGTGAATAAAACAGTAACACAAAATCTGAACGCAAAAGCAGAGGTACAGGATACTCTCACAACCTTCAACGTTATTATTAATTCTGATTCATTCAGACTGACTCTAAACAAAACCTGCAAAAAAATAATAAAATAAATAAATAACAGACTACTGCATCATTATGTCAAAGGAAATGTAAAGCTGTGTTGACCAAATGCAAGAAGGCCAAGCCTCTTCCGGTGATTTCTGAGTGTAGTGTAGTGTCCACTCTCTCTCTCTCTCTCTCTCTCTCTCTCTCTCATTGTTCATTGCAGGATTCTGTTCTCTGTTGTACAGCTTTTGACTGGCCTCTCTGATGACTGTAAATCATCTTGTGGCCAGCAAAGTTTACTGCAGGGAGAAAAGGGCCCCTTTTCAAAGCCCCCTTTTGTATCTCCTTTTCTTTCCCCTCCACGCCCAGCTCACATGCCCTCCCCCATCCCTCTCTTATTTTCTCTCTTCAACCTCGCTCTGGCCCACAAATGACAAGGGAAAAAATGGCAGTTTCAGGTCAGGTCATGTAAAACGAGCATCCATCAGCCTCTTCTTTGTCTTGGCACAGAATATGGAAAAGCCAGACTACAGCTGTATTTGTGAGATAATTAGCCTTAAAATTGGAATAGGAGGCAAGTATTAAAGCTGGGGACTGGTGCTGTCCCATGTCACTCTATTTAACCTCTCAGAGATCTAAGGCCTTTGAACATGGTGACCCACAATAGAAACATATCCTTCTCATGGTTGCTTGCTAACACAGCCTTGGCTTGATTTCCAGG
This sequence comes from Hemibagrus wyckioides, assembly GCF_019097595.1. Classification (NCBI taxonomy): domain Eukaryota; kingdom Metazoa; phylum Chordata; class Actinopteri; order Siluriformes; family Bagridae; genus Hemibagrus; species Hemibagrus wyckioides. The sequence goes on from NC_080725.1 coordinate 751,256, forward strand.
AAACATATCTGCTGTACTACACCACCAGGCAAGAGTCAGCCCTATTATTTTGGGCATGAAAGGGCAAACCCAAGTCTGTCATTTCTTATAGCAAATATAAAATTATACAACCCAAAGTCAAAGACGTTTCAATTAATCTGAGAAACATATGTTATAAGACAGAAACACATCATACAGTGAAGGGAAATAAGTATTTAGACCCATTTTTTTCAAATCTGCACACATAATAGCTATTGTTGTTAATGGCTTTGTATTTATAACCATGAACAAGAAGTATGTATTCATAAGCCCAAAAACAGTACTTTTTAAAAAAAAAAAAAAAAATTGATATGTATATAGACACCACAAATTACTAACATTATTACTTTGTTCCAAAGCTTTTGTTGGCAATCAGAGATTTGAGATGTCTACAGTAGGAAATAATTCCCTCTTCCCAACGTTACAAGGTTCCCTCTTATGTGCTCATGAATTCCTACATGAAAATCCTCCATAAATATTCCCTGGCATTTAAGACAGCAGATTGGCTAGCCCATGTAAGGGCTTCTTGAGTTATTTTGGCTCTATGTTTAGTGTTGTTGATGTTGAAATTTCCATCTTCTACCCAGATTTAGCCAGTGAGATTAAAATTAGATTACAGATGCACTGGGATGTAATTTCCCAATACTACATCCCAGTGCATCTGTCCATTTGTGTTTCCTTCAATGATATGTAATGCCCTAAGCCCATTTGCAGGGTCTTGGGGCATTACACTGTGGGTGTGGCATTCTAACAACCATATGTCCAACCCTTCTTTCTCCAATATTGTTCCAAAAGAGTTTGTCTAAATGCTTTTTGAAGTGCAATTTATGGCCTGTTATTCCCTGTGTAATTGTTGTTCCTGCTGCTGTCAGGTCTTCCTGCAACTCATCAACTTTTTTGATGGCTATAATTTTACCTTCTTCATCATTAATCTGATGGTGTTTTGAAATATCACTGGAATATTACCATTATATTATCAAACCAAGTGTGCTGATAGTTATGTATAATGACTTTTCCATCACTTATAAGCTTATCCATTTGGAGTGTCATTTAGTAAAGAAGTGTTGGATGAATTTAAGTGATTTTTCAGAAGAGCAAGTCCATTTCTGGTTGCTAGTTTTTGCTCACACCTAATTCTAGTAAATGATATCGCTGACTTATGTTGAATTCCATGAAACAGACAATGTCACACATATTATTTAAAGAACCCAATTTAACAACATACAAACAAGCAGATTTAGCATCTTACAATAAGACACAAAAGACCCACGGCTCATCAATTAAAGGCTTGACTCAATCAGTCAGGCCCTTGAAAAGGCAACAAGGGCCCAGGTGAGCAGGTCGAATGAGGGGGAAACGGGGGCTCTGGTGGGAGCGAGACACACAAAAGAAAATAAGAATCTGTCCCTTGATTCTTTCGCCAAGTGGAGCAGTTGGGTTCAGCCAAATCCTCAGTAATTCCATTAACTTGAACCCCACCGTGTCTCCAAGTGAATTAATAACGTGGAAGAAAAGGAACGGCTGGCAGAAACACAGGCACTTGAAGTAGGTCTGAAAAGCATGAGTTTCTTTGCTCATTCAGGCAAGAAATCTACTCTTAATGAGCAACGAGCTATCAAAGATTAGCAATAACGTTCCCTAAATTGAAAATGCATACCTCAGTTATTTTTAAGAGTTTATTTACTTTGAGGTTTATAGTAAGTTTTTTGGGGTTGTTTACTACAGATTAAGACATTACTCATCATCATGTAACTTGGATGAAGTTTTTTTGTTAATGTTTTGTGATATTCCAATGATATAACCAATGACCGATGATACCAAATGTAATCTCTGATCAATGCCCACTTTATAAAGACTACTTGTACACCTACAGATTCATTCATTTATCCAATCAGCTAATTATGTGGTATAGGCAAATGCATAAAATCATGCAGATATAAGTCAGTAGTCTCCGTTAAGGTTTATGTAAAACTTCAGAATTGGGGAAAATTTGATCTTAGTGACTTTGAACATGACATGGTGCCAGTTGTCTGGTTTGAATATTTCATAAACTACTGATCCCATGGGATTTTCACACACACACACACACACACACACACACACACACACACTAGACTAAAGATGACAGTAAATCTGTGGAAACTAAACCACTCTTTCCATCTATCATGATCAGAAATGCATCTCAGAGCACACAGCATGTCAGATATTGAGTCAGATGGGCTACAACAGCTGCTGTCCAGTTTGTGCTCCCTGTAGCCTCACATTACTGTTCTTGACTTACAGGAATGGAACCTGATGTGGTCTCCTGCTGTTTCAGCCATTCACCTGAAGGTTGCTTTTCAGCTCACTGTGGTTATAGGGAGTGGTTATTTGAATGTAATCTTCCTGTCAGTTATCACACATGCCTACATGTAGAGTGAGTTCAGTAAAATTAATATTAAATAAATGTTCCTTTGTCCATAAAGTTGATTGCATTCTGTAGATCTGCATGATTCTGATTTTCCTCCAGCTGATCATAACAAATCATCATATTTGTACAAGACCAAGACAAAATGTTTCGAAAAAAGCACATCAGCTTGTACAGATTTATGGTGATTATTATGAATTGCACATCAAGCCTCAAACAAAGTCAAAACACATCCTTGATCTTGCCCTCTGCTCTAATATGTCTATGTGCAGATAAGAGAGAGGTGTGGAAAGTCAGATTAACATCCATCCAGAGGGTCAGAGAAGAGGATGCATGCTGCCTAAATCAGCCAGATTCTGTACAACAGCAGGACTTCCTCTCGGAGCACTTCCTGCTCAGGAACTTGCCCCATTCCACTTGGCAGTCGTTTTGGAACCATTTCTTATGACAGGTCATTAAAAAAACACCCCAGTGGTGCTGGCAGATTTTGTTTTTAATATTTCAAATTGTTGGAAAGCAAAGTTTTCTAGCATTTCTGTCTCTATGTTTTGTGAAATAAAACAAATATGAAAAAAGAGTTTTTATTGTTCGCAAAAATCAATAAAAGAAAGGGGATGAACATTTTAAAAAGGTTGTGGATAAATGTATTGCTATTATTTCTTTTGTTACAGAAGGTTTGGTCTCATGTAGGCCAGCTTGCAAAAGACTTTGGATAATAATAACATGAGTTAGACTAAAAACATCGCTTGCATATTGTTATCTAACTTGCTAATGTTACCTTTTATGTACTCAGCCTGTTTTATTACACTCAACTGTATTTAGAATCAGAACGATATCTTGCACTATATTGCCAAAAGTTTTGGGACACCCCTCCAAATCATTGAGTTCAGGTGTTGTTTTTCAGGGTTTAGGCCCAACCACTTAGTTCCAGTGAAGGGAACTCTTTTGTCTTGGTATGAAACTGAAGCATTAAGAGTTCCTTTCACTGGAACTAAGGGGCCGACCCCAAACCCTGAAAAACAACACCTGAACTCAATGATCAGGAGGGGTGTCCCAAAACTTTTGGCAATATAGTGTATTATTCTATTTTGCTACTGATATGAGTCCATTACAAAGACAGGTGTGTGTATCTGTGGTTGTGTCTGTGTCGGTTCCATCCTCTTGTCCCGCACCCTCTTCGATATAGATGAAGGAAGGCGTCTCCCACGCAACTGACTTTCTCGCTTCAAATTCCAAGGAACAAAAGAGCCTACCCACGGGCTCGTACAGACAAACAGTCAGCTTACAGTGCTTCAGTGGACACAGGCTGCTTGGCAGAAAGCCACTTACTGTAAAAAAAAAAAAAAGTAAGATAAAACTCTGTTTTTGCTTTTTTTAACGAGAACAAAGAAAAGAAGAGTAACGACACCACCTCTTCAATGAACTTGTAATTAATTCACTTCATTGACCATAAAAGGTCATTGAATAATTTTAAAAACCCTCATGACATTGTAGTTGCCTGTTTAACATAAGTGGAGGCAGCTAGCCTACATTAACCTCTGTCAGTGATCACGTGGGTTCAGGGAACATTGGACATTGCATGCTATGTCCGTGATTTTGCTATGGTCAGTGACTGAAAGGCATGTGACAACAAGTGTGCGACTTGAGAACCGAATGTTACATTCACTAAGCATTATACACTCATAACTAATCCACAAGCATAATTTCCCGCCTTGTGTTTACTTTTTGGTGACCACAATCACAATGAAGGGCCTCCTACATACCGCCTGAATTCCCTTTGTTGGCTGCTTTAAGAAACAGTTGCCGGTCCAAGCAGTTATAGTTCTATCAGTATGGCATTGTTCTCATAGGTTTGGTGTCATTATCACTATAACATGGAACAAAATGTACAAGTTACACCCCAAGGTTTCTTTTTCTAATCCTCCTGCTTGTCCAGACTTACTAAAAATATTTTTATGAGCCGGAAGGGATTAAAATTACATTGTGTGAGTTGAAAGGTTCGTTAAGGACTCTAGTGTTTTCTCTTTTGTTCGTTGTAAATAAAGCATGAACCTGAATGAGTTTAATTATCATTTAATAACCACTTTTTGTTTTTCAGGCTTCACAGTGCTAATAAATGTGACTGCTCTTTTATTTAATGTTCAAGTAAAATGGACTTCATCACAAAACTGAGTACATTAAAATGGGCTGAATATTTATCTTAGAAGGTCTTTCTTCTCCTGCTCAGTTCCAAGTAAGTCAGCATTTTTCAGGGCTGCCTGTTGCCCAAGGATTTCCTTTGTTTATGGATGTTTCTGGTTTTCTTGTCTGTTTGCCTAAAGCATGTTTATCCCTTGTAATTGCCCGAAATCCCCTGTATGTCTTGAGTGGTCAGTATGCTTGCAGTGAAGGAGGAAGGCCGTGACTCAAATACATTTTTTTTCTGTTTTTTGGGGATTGGACAAAGCCAAAAAAGGAGGCGTGCAGTGATCATGTGTACTACTGTACTCTGAACAAGTTTCCAGCAAACTGATCAGTTTTCCATCATGTTTTTTTCCTGTTTATGTAAAATGTACAAGAAAAAAACTTCTTATTTTCAATATATGATTCATTGTTTATTACATATCGAGTACACATAGAGTTATGGTATACATTTAGCATTATTCATAATGTCTGACCTCAAATTACTCAAAACTAGAGCAATAACAATAACCCAGACTCCCTTTAGCGCGCAGTTCGTTTAATCAGAGAGAGTGTGTCGACACCTGCTGGAAAGAACTGGTATTGCAATGGAGTTATAACATTTATGTTGTTGTTGTTGTTGTTGTTGTTGTTGTTGTTGTTGTTGTTGTTTCCGCTGCTCCCTGTTCGGGGTCGCCACAGCAGAACATTTGATCTCCAAGTTTTGATTTGGCACAGGTTTTTATACAGGACAATTCACATTATTATTTAAAACACAAATCACTTACCGCCATGCGTTTCTGTGGCTGTATCGACAATGATTCTAGTGAACTAGTTAGGCAAAAAAACAAAAAACAATAAACATTAGTTCTCTATCAAGCCAGTTAACTAAGCCAAAAGACAAGTTCGCTAGCAAGTTAATAAATGTAATGTTTTACCATTATATTGTGTAATAACTAAAAACAGAAATACCTGCCAAGCAACCTTTAACAATACTATTTGTCATTCCAGCACTTTCATGCTAGTTCTGCTACAAATTGGCTACTACAGTTGACCTAAACAAACCTGGTTATTGATGGATGACCTGCAAAAACTGATTATTATTTGAATTAGAAACTGTATTCACTTGTTTATACATTTAAAGTTAGTCTGTATTCTATCAGTGAGCACATTAAAAGGTTAGCTGAGCCCATTATTAACTAGCTGAGTGTCTTCACCTCCACAGCCGGTGAACAAAAACATGTCCTCAAACTGCATTGTCTCTTTACTGTGGTCATGTCTGATTTCAAACAATATGTACCACAACATTGGAGCTGGCTTTAAACTCAGCAGAGGTTTATTGATGTCCATGCTTTCAAACACATGTGTGCTGCTGATCAAACACAATCACACTCATCTTCCTCACACTACTGCAGGAGGGACAAACAAATAACCCACCAGATGAATTTAAATCTAAATCTTTAGGTCTTGTGTACAGTAATGGAATTTAAACATGGGCTAAAAGAGCTAATCTCTTTGATCCAACTAGAGGGAAAAACAGCAGTACTAAAGAGGATGGAATACACACTGGAGGCCAGTCCATTACAATGCACCACACACATTCACATACTGGTTTCTAGGGATGACGTGCTTTTGGGAGGTGAGAAGAGAAAACCAGAGAACCCTGAGGAAACATGTAGAAACTTAGAGAAGATGTAAAACTTCATATAGATGGTCACCCAATGTGATGTGTTATTTAGATGAGATTGGCGCCCCTGCACTGTGGAGAGATCACTGAAGAATCTAAGCAAACATATCGTTTTAAAGGCAATCATGCCTTTCAGAATGACACTTACCCGAAGCATGAGGTTTTTCATTTCTGATCACTCCAGTTGCTATGCATGTGAGACTGTAATGCGGATTCATTCTCACTGTGAATGGACATGCCTCAGCCCTGTAAAAACAGTGAGTTCACTTTACACATCAAGTCCTAAGTGACCATTTTTCATAACCATTGACCATCTCCAGTGACCATCTCCAGGGTTCCCATGGTGACTGGCTGTCTGATAAATATGAATGGGAGCAAATATATATATTTAAAGGGTTGTTTCTGGTATTTAAAGTATATTAAAAAAATATATCACACACACACTTTGTTTTTGGGTGCACATAATATTTTACTTGATAATTCAAACCCATTAGGATGTTTATAATGAATTTGTAGGCTATTTGTGTATTCAAGAATTTACATAGGGCCTCGTGCATTTTATATTTTTACTGAATCTCTTACTGCATCATCTTTAAAGAAGACTGGCAACCATGTTAGAGAATTGATCCGACACATTTTCACAGACCCGTGGAAAGCGAACTCATGTACTGTGTAATTGACAAAAAAAATATTAATAAGATCAGTAAGATATCCATACGTGAGCAGAGAGCATTCAGACAATTCTTCATCAACAGGGTTGCCAGATGAGATTATCTTCATCCTGCTTTATTGCGATTTAAACTGTGCAGAATTTCACTTTAAACCAGATCAAAGGTATAACCTCGCCCAATTCTATCCGCTAATTACAGCACGACATGTTTAAAATAGTCCTAAATTAGACCGGAAACCCTGCCAAATCTGGCAAAACAATCCATGAGGTCGTGCCTCCACCAGCTTGCTTTGGGATGCTGATGATGCTTGTGGTTTCGCGCATGCGCAGTGTGCGCGTTGCAACCCCTCATTCATGCACATCGATCACAGAGAAACGGTGCGTCCTCTCCTCTTCCTCTCGCCTCGGCTACATCAGGAATGCGCGCGTAAAACTTCTACCGTGGGAGTACGGACACGCGCTTCTTCTATCCAAGCTTTCTGTCTCTTTCTACTCTCTCTCTTTTTTTTTTTACTATCTCTATCTCTGTATCTCAGGTTAATTCAGGGGAGAACAGGAGCACTAACCGGCATCATGCCATAGTATACACAGAGGATACACTCTCACCCTTCTCTCTGGAAGCTGTGTGATTTCCTTGTGTGGTGGTAATCCTCGGACATGGAGTTTCCCTCTGCCACCGTTTTTGACCAGCCTAAAGGTAAAGCAGAAAGGGGGGTGTTGGGGGGTGGGCGCAGAGGGGGGCACAGCCGCTGCCGCTGTTGCCATGGTGACGCCCAGTTCGCATCAGTGGCTGTTCGGCCTGATGGGTTACTGATGGGAGAGAAGAGCAAAGAGGGGCTATAGAGTATGAAACCTCCTCGGCTAATAGTCAGCACTAAACCCAGCCACTGATCATTTGATTTTCTGTACCTGAAGTTTGCACCTGTGGAGAGTTTAGGATATTTGTACTTTTGACTTGATCAGTTTCAAGGCATTCAGCTGGCTACAGCTACAGAATCATCCTGTATCCACCTAGACTGCAAGTTTAGCTAGGTATTATTCCAGCCCTGTACATTTCGCAATAATATACGGTACAATATAACTTCTTTGTGCAGTATATGTAGTGTATGTATGATCACCGCACACTATAACTTCAGCACATTTCTCTGTAAAAAGCTGTGTTGACTGCTCAGGTGTGAATGAGTGTGTGATTGTAGGTGTGTATGGGCTGCTGAGATGGACTGGCATCCCATTCAAGGTGTATTCCTGCCTCCTGCCCAGTGTTACAGGGATAGGCTTAATATCCACCTCAGCCAGGGACAGATTAGTAAATCTGGGATCTCTGGGCAGGAACCTGTGCAGTGTCCCTCTCCCCATCCTTCATGACCCAGCCTTGAAAACCTTGCCCAACCCACCACATGCAAAGAAATGTGCTTTATATACATTACTGAAGGAAGACCTACCTTAGAAAACTCTTTCTTCTTGTTTTTTTTCCCTCATCTACTAAATCATTATCCATTTCTTTCACAAGCTCTGACTTAATGGCCAGCAATGACAGCATGTTTAGTCTTCTTTGGCCCATTAGGATTTCGTTTCATTCTGACCCATATGGGAAAATTAACTCTATCCATGTTTTTTGTTTTATCTTGTTATCTATCAGCAGTTAAAACAGTTAGGATCCAACTGACCATAACATTGTGAGCAGTGAGAGGTGAAGTGAATAAGACTGATGATCTCCTCATCATGGCACCTGTTAGTGGGTGGGATATATTAGGCAGCAAGTCAACATTTTGTCCTCAAAGTTGATGTTAGAAGCAGGAAAAATGGACAAGTGTAAGGATTTGAGCGAGTTTGAACAAAAGGGCCAAATTGTGATGGTTAGACCACTGGATCAGAGCATCTCCAAAACTGCAGCTCTTGTGGGGTGTTCCCGGTCTGCAGTGGTCAGTACCTATCAAAAGTGGTCCAAGAACTGGCGACAGGGTCATTGAAGGACATGGGGAGCGAAGGCTGGCCCGTTTGATCCGATCCAACAGACGAGCTACTGTTGCTCAAATTGCTGAAGAAGTTAATGCTGGTTCTGATAGAAAGGGGTCAGAATACACAGTGCAGGACGGGTCAGGGGACCAACAGAATATTAGGCAGGTGGTCATAATGTTATGCTTGATCAGTGTATTGCTGAAAATTTTCCAATTCTATGACAGCTATTCTAATTCAAATAAGAGAGAGAGATCTGAAGTTCATTTAATATATGCAAAAGATGTAGTTTTAATCTTCCTACAAGTAGTTTTTTCTTCTTGTTTGTCACTGCTGAGTCCTTCAAGAGTAAATTCTTGGACAGTCTTCTGGCTTGATTGTAGGCCAGTTTAGATTAAAAAATTCTGACAAATTAATTAATGTAAATGCAAATTTTGTCCCTGTCAGATTGTGTTGAGGAGGTGGACTTGAATGTGGTGTTCCACGCAGCAGCTACAGGGGATGTCAACAGTCTGACAGCCACGATACGAGAGGATCCCTCGATCCTGGAGTGCTGTGACAGTGAAGGCATGTACAATACACCCTAACTATGGCCATTCTTCAGACCCACTACCTTAAAACCCTCCAGTTATTTAATTAAGCTATTATCTCATTGTTTAAAGCAACATACAAGAATGTACCAGATTGCTTAGTTAGGAAATGTTATTCAAAAGCCCACTCCAAATAATAAAAAGCAAATGTAAATTTAAGCCACACAGTATTTGATGCATTGTGCTACTGCAGTCACGGCTGCTGTCATTCTCATTTACATGAATACAATTAGATCAGATAAAGTAATATGAGGATACGAGGTACCACAAATCTCCTCTGCAGATGTATACATGGCCTGAAAGTCCTCAAATGTCTTCTGCTTATGTTCTTGGCTCAGGCTCGACCCCGCTGATGCATGCCGTCTCTGGGAGACAGGTGGACACAGTTAAGCTGTTGCTGAAAATGGGTGCATCGATCAACACTCAGGACGCCTGTGGCAGGACGTCGCTTTCTCTCGCTACATACTTGGTACTGACCAGAGCTTAAAGGATGAAGTGTGGGATTGTGGTTTTTATGTAAGGAATAGAATATGAGAGGGTGCGTAACCCTAGTACAATTATCAACGGCAGTGTAAGCATTTGATTTACTGTTACCAGAAATACATGATTTTCTAATAGCAGTACAAAAAACAATTTATTTTTACATTCATCTGCACAACATTATAACAGATCACATAGCAGTCATTACATGAAAACAGATATAAATATCCTCCTTTTGTTCCATGTCCAATTGAGTAAGATGACAAAAATGCAGTTATGTCAAGATATCAAGAAACTAGAAACTGTCAATTCTAGAGAACTGAACATCTTTTCTGTGGTATTAGAACCAATAATGAAGTTTTCATGTCAAAAACATTAGCTTTAAAGCATTAGAAATAGTGTGCAGTGTCGAGTGCCCTCTGCCGTCTGAGAAGGAGAACTGCAGACACTTGTTTCTATCCCTCTGTAGAAACTGTGTAAGCCAGGGGTGTCCAATCTTATCTGCAAACGGCCAGTGTGGTGCAGGTTTTCATTCTAACTGAGCAGAAACCACATCTGAGTCTACTGAAAGCCAAGATGCTTGGTTGGAATGAAAGCCTGCACCCACACCGGCCCTTTCTGGATAAGATTGGACACCCCTGGTGTAAGCCTTGTCATATTTTTTAGGAAGAGAAGAACCTGAACAACTGTTGTACTGGGCTATAAAAAGCCAAAACTGAAGAAACTAGTCGAAAGTTTTCATAATTACACTAGGCATCTAAAGTATTTTTATGATTATTACATGTTTATGTCATTTAGACAAAGGACTTGTTAAAAGGAACTGAAAGTTCAGCTCTAGTATAAATAAAGCACAAAATTCATCAGTGTCTCTTTTTTGTCAGAATATCAACACTAATGCAAACTGTACTTTTGATTAAAGAAAAAATCAAAGACTTTTTTGTTGACGAATATTTTGTACTTGTTTATCATTTGTAATTTTCCACCACCCGACTCACCTGATAAAATCATCAGCACAAAAGCTAGCTCACACCATCTGCGTGACATTTCCAGCTGGTTCACTGACTAGATTTTGTATGTTATCTTTCAAAGGGCTGGCTAGAAGGCTGTGTGTGTTTACTGCGAAATGGAGCCAAGCAGAACATCCCTGATAAGAATGGTCGCTTACCGCTTCATGCTGCTACAGCTGAGGTCGACCTCAGGTACACAACCAACAGCTATAATTTTCCATCATGAAGTCTAGCGTCATAGTTGGTGTTGCAGGAAGTTACGGGAAGTTCTTGGAAGATTAGCAACGAAGCTAGACATCAGGCAAATAAGATCTTCATACACAGATTTGTGAATTCAATCTATCCTTTAAGCTCTAGCAAAAGCTATACATGTTATGTTCATCAAGACCTGATTATAATATGTGGTTGTCTTACTGTTGGTACAGTTTAGGTAGAAATGGAAAGCTCTAACACATCACACTGAAAGATGTAAAAAAAAAATTGATTGAGCATTAACATGGATTAATATTACAAATATTTGGAGGAACTGGTTTGAATTGGATTAAGGAACTGCCTTTTTGCCTAATTTAGAAACCAAAGCCCACCAAAGAGGAAGAGAAAGTAAGCAGTAGTAGCTCTGGCTGCTGGGTCAGCACATCGGTGGCATCAGGCCAAGATTCATTGTGTGTCTTAATGAATGTTCCCTTCCTCAAACAGGAACAATCTCACCCGGGACATATATGCAGTCCCTATAGCAACCTGAGACCTTTGCTCTGCATGGCAGCATTTCCAGCAACACTTTTCCTTTTCCATAATGGCAGGAGAGAAAAAGACAGGCCTGTTACAGCTCTGTTTCAAGTCCACACCACTGCATTTGGGTGTTGGCGTATGAGAACAACAATGGAAAAAAAAAACTAATGTGAGACTTCCTGTTTCTCTCTGTCCATCTGGCAGCTTGTTTTTCACTGTACTAGCAGTGATTATAATGAGCAGTGTGTGCAGATTTATTGCAGTCTCTAGACACTTAGAGTAAACATAAGTGTTTTTCAATTAGATTTCTCAACTTGGGAACGCTGTGAAAACATGACTAATTAGCCTTACTTCAGTGCAGGCTTGATATGAACAGATCAGAGTTTATATTTCAGCAAGCGTATGATTTTTAACATGTCAATACACTGTGCCTATTTACACTATATGGCCAAAAGTCCATGGACACTTGACCATCACATCCAGATATCCAGACAGCCCCCAGTTTGCTGTTATAATACTATCCATTTTCCTGGAAAGGCTTTCCACTAAGTGTGGCTGTGGTTATTTGTGCACATTCAACCTCATGAGCATTTGTCAGGTCAGGCATTGATGTTGAATGAGGAGGCCTGAAGAGCAGTCAGCCATCTCTTGAAAGGTGTTCATTGGGGTTGAGGTCAGGGCTCTATGCAAGACACATGAGTTCTTGGCAAACCATGTCTTCATGGACTGGACGTGCACAGGGGTATCATCATGCTAGAACAGGTTTGGTCCTATTAGTTCCAGTAAAGGGAAAGTCTAATGCTACAGCATACAAAAAACTCTATGTCCAGAACTTATCCACACAGGCCAGCGTGGGAGCTGGTTTTCATTCATTCACGCAAAAGCCACACTTTGTTTTACTTGTTTAAGCTCAGTTGAGTTTGACTTATTGTAGAATCAGATATGGTTTTGGCTTAGTTGGAATCAAAATCTGCACCCACACCAGATCTTTCTAGATAAGACTGGACACTGTCGTTCTATACAATTGTGTGCTTCCAACAAATGGGTGTGAAGTTTCCTCAAAGTTACCCATATAGTGTATATTTAATATGACTGTTGTATGTTTCTAATAGTATTAAACAATTCTGTCATTTATAGACTCATGGCTGTGTTATTGCAACAATCAACACTGTGTGAAATAAATCATCAAGACAATGAGGTGAGAAAATTTTCAACAATTGCTCATTTCTTCACGTCTTTGGTATATAATCATAACCCATTACAGACTGAACCCACCACTTTGGTCTTTTATAACCAGTGTGTTGCTTCACTGTATTAAGCCTAAATGAGTCCTGTTTACATGGTACAAAAATCCATCTATAGTTATAAATAAAGAATAAAAGATGACAGGGTTGTTATAGCAAAATAATAAATGACAGGTTTGTGTGAATGTTGTCTCAAAGAAAACTTCACCTTGTGAACTATTATATACATTACATTTCCAGCATACAAGATCCAGTGGAAGCTGTTAGTATAGAAAACAATACTGCATTAGAATCAGTGAATAAATAAAAAATCTGTGCTTTAATCATTTAGCCAGAGAGGTGCTGTTACACAAAATTAACAAAATCCAACACCACTGACCAATCCTATTGAAGAATTCACCAGCTCTTTGATATAACTATAAATAGAAGCTTTCATTTCTTACATATACATAACAGCACAGTGAAATGCATTTCTTTGCAAATCCCAGTTTGTTAGGAAGTTTGAGTCAGGGCACAGGGTCAGATATGACACAGCACTCCTGGAGTAGAGAGAGTTCCAACGAACCACAGCCTTAACTGCTGAGCTACCACTGCTCCTAAAATATACAGTGCTGCTGGGAAGTTACTAGTTTCTCTGTACTTCTGTGTAGATTTGACCTGAAATGTGATCAGATCTTCGTCTAAGTCCTAAAACTAGATTAAGAAAAAATCAATAAACAAATGACGTTAAAGCATCATTGTTTTATTATTTATTAAGCAAAATGATCCAACATTGTAAAGGGTTCACAAACCTTCCAGTTGCGCTGTATATAGATAGAGTCAGCTTAAAAAAGAGCTTGACTTCTCTTATTACTTAGTCATTCACACGACTCAGACTGAACCTGAATGTTATTCATGCTCACAGTTTAACTACATTTGTTCTCACCTAAAACCCCAGAGATGATTCATCCCGGGTTCTGGTTTCACATACAGTGACATTTAGACACCATTCAAAAATAGAGCGGTATGATCTTAATCGCATGTAAGTGTAATGCAGCACATATTTTATGTTCGAGCTAAGAGCAAAGTTTTATCCACAGAGAACATCAGAGAGGATGGATATGTTAAGTACTAAATCTCTCTTGGAGTGGAACAGTAAAGAGAATTGTGCTGAAGGCCAATATCTTTTTTATGCACTGTCTTATAATGGGTAATGGGAGTTGTTTTACAGTTGATAACTAGCATATTAAAATATACAGTCCTGTTTTTGTCTTGGCAGGGCATGACCGCACTTCACTGGGCATCCTTCCATAACCGTCCGGAGCATGTACAGGCCCTGCTGCAGAAAGGGGCGGATCCCACACTGGTCGATAAAGACTTTAAAACCGCACTTCACTGGGCTGTGCAGGTAGGAATGCCACACTGATGTTTTGACAGATGACTTAACTTCAAATTAATTTTGCCTGAACTCGCTCTTCCAGTAATTGTTGAATGCATCATAAATGATGACATCCTCTACGTTACGCCCAGTCGTGTTCAATTTCATTTTCACGAGAACTGGATATAGCTTTTTCTGACAAAACAACAACAGCTGCTATAAACACTTAACCATCCAGTCTGCTACTGGTTTCAGTAATAACAGAGTTGATCAGTCTTATAAAAATACGGAGAGTAGGTAATTGATTAAACTATAGACATCATGTAAGAATTAAACATGACAACAAATGCTGCAATTTAATTCAACAATGATCGCATTTTTGTCCATTTACAGTTACATTTAATGATGAAGTTTACCAAACAATGACATAGCCTCAAAAAAAATTCAGAGGCTATCAACACTAGCTATTGATTTATTATAGTAATCGTGTAACAGGCTCCTGGTGGTTATGATCAGTTTTAGCTGTTTAACTGTGTTCTATCATTAACTGGTGTTGCCAGGTTCAGCAAAAATTTCCTGGATGAAAAACCACACAAGGCCCATTAGGCAAAATGGAGACAGGAAACATTTTTTTCTCAGCCTATTTCAACATTTGTTCCACATTTGTTTTAATACAAACTTGAAATAAATATGGTTCTGTAGATCACAGTGATCATGTGAATGTCTTTATAAAGATTAATATTTGTTAAAGAGCATTTGTTAAAAATAGTAGTTTTCAACCCCCGGTAAAGCTTTTCCTGTGACTTAAAGGTCCAGCTTTTCCTGTGACTGATATAAAGAACCATTGGAGACTCCTTCCAAACAAATTACTTAATCATCTCAATGAAAATCTCGCCAGATGTATGATTACAAGTCCGTGTGTAAATTGACAAATGAAAAGGAAGTCATTATTGCACACAGAACTACTGGACCATGCAGGTAAAATTAAGCAACACCTTCTGACCATTCTACCATCCCACAGCACTGTGCTATAAATCCTCATACTGCAAATCCCAGGTTAAATAATTTAAAGTTTTTCATGCCTAAAATACTTTATTACTTCATTACTCTTTAATAACCATTTTATATTGAATACATTATTTTACTGAATTGTTTAAACCTACATTGTTTTTTATGTTGTCATTTGTCTTTATTAAAAAAAAAAAACAGCTGTGTGTGTGTGTGTGTGTATGTGTGTGTGTGTACAGTATGTATGTGTGTGTGTGTGTGTGTATGTGTGTGTGTGTGTGTACAGTATGTATGTGTGTGTGTGTGTGTATGTGTGTGTGTGTACAGTATGTATGTGTGTGTGTGTGTGTGTATGTGTGTGTGTGTGTGTACAGTATGTATGTGTGTGTGTGTGTGTGTGTATTCCTGTTGTCCTTGAGGCCCATGTCAGGATTACACTGTGGATTTATGAGGCCTACAGACCTCTCATCGTCCACAGACCATCATCCTTCATTAATTACACGAGATTGCAGCATCAGCTAATAAAACTGGTGTCAAGTTTTCATGATTTTTTTAATTTCATTTGGTCGCAAAAGCTAAAACAATTTATTTTGCTTACCCTTTTGGCAGAGTGGAAGTAGATTTATGTGCTCACTAATTCTCGACCATCACCTTGGTTCCACGGTCATAAACTATGACGACGAGAATGGCAAGACCTGCGTTCACATTGCCGCTGCAGCAGGTTACAGTGACATCATCTACGAGCTTGCACGTGTCCCTGAAACCAATCTGCAAGCTCTGGATGTGGATGAGCGGTACGACAGCTTCGTGTCTCATGATTCATTTCTCAGCTGCTCAGTATGTCTTAAGTCCTTCTCGTCTTCCTGAATCCATCAGACGAACTCTGATGAAACTACAAAACCTGTTTCTAATCCATAATACTTACTAAGCGCAGTCCTGTTGTGTAGCAACACCATGAGGATTTTCTAATTTAATCGGTGATAACAAGAAATCCTGTCAGTTTATGGGCTAGTTTTATGTGGAAAATGACCAGGGTTTTGTGTGTGTCCGGGATATTCATCTACTGCAACGGCATTTTTTTATCACCAGTATCACCAGACATTAGTTACATGTATATATTAAACTGTGTAGATCCCATCACCGGCCAGATCTATTTCTTTAATCATCACCCTTTATTTGACCAGAAGAAAATAATTAACTTTTCGAAGGAAACCCAGACAAAATACATTAATGAATTTCTGACTAGATTTTCGATTTTTAATAAAATACCAGTAAGTTGTTTTTAGATTGTTTTCTTGCAGTTTGGTGTATTTCCTGCTTTAATTTGGACTAACTTAAACATAATTAGTCATTTAAACTTCATAAGACAAACATCTAAGATAGTAGAATGACAGCAAATGCGAGTCATTTCATGAGCAACAGCTCTTATGTTTATATGTCATGTCCTGAAAAACCATGTGGAAGTGATATCCTAAAAACGAGTGGGTCCCCAGAGTGACTAGATTCCAGCAAGTGAATTGTTTTTGTTAGCTTTTACCGCACAAGCCCATGGTTAAACACTCCTGCTGCTATCTTCTTTTACATTATTCTGATCCAAATATGTTGACTGGTCATTTACTGTAATGTAATGTGTGAATATAATGTAATATGTGGCTCAGAATGTTTATGCTATCTATTGTTTTTCCTGCAAAACCTGTATCAGGACACCTCTGCACTGGGCAGCCGCAGCAGGAAAGGAGGAGTGCGTGCAAGCTTTGTTACGGCTCGGTGTGGAACCTGGGCCAAGAGACATCAACGAGAACACGCCACTGACATACGCCATGTACTGTGGTCACACTGCCTGCATCCAACTGCTCTCTGCTGACAGCAGGTTAGAGTTTCTATTTGAGAGGTTTCCTGTAGACTACCTTTCAAAAAGAAGCACCTTACTGCATCATCAATGCTTCATGTGTTCTCTGTGAATGCATTGACTATAACTTGGAATCTTCACTCATGCCAATTTAAGTAAATTCATTTAGATTTAGCAGTATGTTGAGTGATTCAACAGCTAGGGATGGTCAAGTGAAAATGACATCCACCCTGTTTCATAAAGGAAACACAGCTGCTCTTCGTTTTTTACCAAGTGGAACAATCAGCTCAAAAAGTATTGAAGTGAGAATAATATGCACATGATAGTCATGATACGCTGACAAGGTTAGTCCTGTTTATAGATTAAGGCTTTGGGTTACAGGGTCAAGAGTTTAAAGGGTCAAGGTGTTCCAAAGGCCTCCATATATCGGGAAAATTCAAAACTTTCTGTACAATTCGTTGTAAACTCACACAGAGCTGTCTCTCCCACACATGATAAGGTGTATTAACACATCTGGAATTTATATGTAATCCTTTGCATTCCTTAAATGATCTTTGTGCTGTGTCTTTTCCTGGTACACCCTGACCTTCTTTTGTCAAAAGCATTCTTGAAGTCTATCTGAAACATACACTATATAGCCAAAAGTTTTGGGACACCCCTCCAAATCATTGAGATCAGGTGTTGTTTTTCAGGGGTTGGACTCGGCCCCTTAGTTCCAGTGAAAGGAACTCTTAATGCTTCACCTTCATCCCAAGACATTTTGGACAATTTCATGCTCTTTGTGAGAACAGTTTGGGGATGACCCCTTCCTGTTCCAACATGACTGCACACCAGTGACCAAAGCAAGGTCCATAAAGACATGGATGAGTGAGTTTGGTGTGGAGGAACTTGACTGGCCTGCACAGAGTCCTGACCTCAACCCCATAGAACACCTTTGGGATGAAATAGAGCGGAGACTGTGAGCCTTTCCAAAACTGGGACGTCTGCCTTTACATGCACATGGAGTGCATGTATGGAGTTGTCCCACCCTTTGCAGCTATAACAGCTTCAAGACGTATTGCTGAAAAGAGACTTTCCCTTATGTATTGACTTTTAAAACAACCTGTATTTCATAAATCTTGCATTTCAAAAATATTTTTTGAAACTAAAAAATGCTTTAAAGCCTTTAATGTAGTAAGGATTACTTAGAATCAAAATTATATTTATTTGGTTTTACCCAGAATCTTCATCAGCAGCTAACACATATCAACTATATGAAATGTTTACCAAATTAATCAATGGCTACTATACTTTCATTGTGAATGGGATTAGTAGCTACTACTAGGCTCTAATTCCTTATTCCTCTCTTTTAGGAGGAAGTAGTCAAGCCCAGGTTCAGCTTTAATGCTATACTGTGGGCTAACATACTGTATTTTAATCTCAGGACTATCATACTCTCCATAGAAGCATTGACAGCTTTCTGAGCATTTCAAATATCTTAAAATTTCAAATTCAGATACCTAATTATAACTGTATAGGTGCGGCAGACTGAAAATTCTTCTAAAAGGGAAATTCTGACCTTTTTGTCTACATATAGGTCTGACAACTACAGGATTTCCTGAACTGAAATATATTACTCTTTTGCATGTGTCAACCTCAGAAAGTTTCACCGCAGTGCAGAAGTAACTCTGACATTTTTACCGCTGGCATCTGATGTACAAACCCATTTGATTTGGCTTATGTCCGTTGTGTTATTGAATGTAACTGTGCAAAAACATGATCAAAGTTTGATAGTCACTTAGTATTGTTATTCAGGCAGCATAAAAAGAAAGAAGTAAAACATTTCCACACCACTTTTGGTTAAATATATCTATAGTTATATTTGAGGTGTAACAGCATATGTCACTATTCAAAGTATGTGATAGAATGAAAAAGATTTTAAGAGGGGTTGCCCCAGACCATCACACATAGGTTAATCTTGTGATCATTCTTGCGTGCAGGCCTGAATCATCCCGCCAGCTTCTTTCCCAGAGCAGTGACACTGCGATCAGAAAAGAGGGCAAATTTCGTGTACTGAACCACATCTTCTCATGTAAAAAGAAGAAAGAACTGCATGCCACACGGCAAAGGGATCTGAGCCAAGAGCGGCACCTGCAAGAAGAGACCTCTGAAGTGGACGATATCATCACCATGTTTGACTGCATTGTTGATCTCCCGAACAAGGAGGACAGCAGAAAGCAGTCTAACGTACCTGAAAGGCTTGAGGACCCCACTCCCAAGGACCACAGGAGCCTACCTCCTATACGCACACAGAGTCTTCCACCTATCACTCTAGGAAACTCTTTGTTAACCAACTTGCACAATGCACCACATAGAACTGTGTCAGGCCAGATGGTTAATCATTTGGCCCACAGGTCACAAAAGAGCAAGAGTGAACATGACCTGTTTGATAGCAGAACGAAGGCTCAGAAAGCCACAGGTCCTCCATGGAAAACAGAATCCAGTCAGTTGCTAAAACACAAGGCTTGGGTGTCACCTCCATCTGACCGGATGCTGGATAAACTGTTGCACGAAACGCCGAGTCCTATAGATGTACTTTGCTCCAACCACACACCCTATATTCAGAGAAATGACCAAGGTGAGTCACAATAACCACATCTAATGCTAAAGCTATTTCAACAGCACGCATGTGAATGCCTGTTTTTCCATTTGAACAGTTGCAAATTCTCATCTGGTACCACTGCGTATGAGAGACTCGGCGTTGACGCGCAACAGCTTGGCTCCCATTCGTGATCACTGCACTCACAGATGTAAGCTATTTTATCAAAGTTCAAAGTATCAAACATGGCACTTTGCCTAAACTGAGCTCAAAATAAAGAAACAGTTAAAACCTTTTACTGCTTTTAAACAATATCTTTATAAGAGAGCATGTGGAAGGCAGACCTCATGTCACAAAGCATTATCAGCAAGTCTGGAAAAGGAAAGTCAGCGTGCAAAAGAAACTGATGCATGCTCTAGAAAGTGTCACGGTGCAAATCATGTCACCTTGTGCTCATTTTTAATGTCTCACTGAAAGCTCTGCTCTGCTTGTTAAAGTTGGCCAACCTCACATTCTGTGTTAAACATACTGGTTAAACAGCATAACATCTTAAAGATAAAACTGAGGGGTTCATTGTTAAATGAGACATTCTGTGATGCCCTTCATTAATTATCTGTACAGTATTGGTTTTGAGAAGTATTTACATTAAAACATATTCATGGAAGCGATGCATAATGTCTGTATTGTCTTGGGAGGGTTAAAATGTGCATTTAGGATTTTTCTTTAAATTTTTTTACCTTTGCTATAACGCTACATCAACGTTGTATTATTGTATCAAATTGACCAATCGCTTTTCTTCTTGTTTAGTCTCTTTGCCACCTGACCAAGTCTCTCAAGGAGTAAGGAAGTCCAAATCTCTACCCCTCAGCTCTCTGGGACGCAGTCTAGCAGGACTCCCGCCTCCTGTAATGTCTAAGAGTCACAGACCAGGCATTCATCAGAGCCAGTCTCTGTGTTCCTTTCCTGCTCCTCTGAGCACTGAGCCGCTGAGAAACATGCAAGTTCTTCCTGCTATCCCACCCCAAAGAAAGCGAAGCCCGTCACCTCCAGCACTCACAAAGACGACTGAGGATCACAGTGAAAGAACCTGATGCACTTTCAGTATATTAGTGACAAAAACAAAAGGGCTGACCTTTTCTCAGCCACATAAAAACTGGTTTCCGTAAGTAAACTTGAAAATACTATGATCTTCAGGTTTTATTGGATTCTTTGGACTGTCAGTAAACTGTCAACATATATTTTCTTGAGGAGGAGGGTCATCGTAATGATTTGTCATTGTTATAACGTTTGATAAAGTTTACGAAGCTATCAGCCTATTTTTTCACGTTTTTACAAAATAACAGACTCTTGTCTACAGCATGCACTGTGCATGATCTGATTTCTGGTTTAACTACATAATTAAACAAACATACAGTGAGGGAAAAAAAATATTTGATCCCCTGCTGATTTTGTACGTTTGCCCACTGACAAAGAAATGATCAGTCTGTAATTTTAATGGTAGGTGTATTTGAACAGTGAGAGACAGAATAACAAAACGCATTTCAAAAAAGTTCTACATTGATTTGCATTTTAATGAGTGAAATAAGTATTTGATCCCCTATCAGTCAGAAAGATTTCTGGCTCCCAGGTGTCTTTTATACAGGTAAGGAGCTGAGATTACAGTAGGAGCACTCTCGGGGAGTGCTCTTAATCTCAGCTCCTTAACTGTATGAAAGACACCTGTCCACAGAAGGAAGCAATCAATCAGATTCCAAACTCTCCATCATGGCTAAGACCAAAGAGCTGTCCATGGATGTCAGGGACAAGATTGTAGACCTACACAAGGCTGGAATGAGCTACAAGACCATCGCCAAGCAGCTTGGTGAGAAGGTGACAGCAGTTGGTGCGATTATTCTCAAATGGAAGAAACACAAAAGGACTGTCAATCTTCCTCGGTCTGGGGCTCCATGCAAGATCTCACCTCATGGAGTTTCAATGATCATGAGATCGGTGAGGAATCAGCCCAGAATTACACTGGAGGATTTGTCAATGATCTCAAGGCAGCTGGGACCATAGTGACCAAGAAAACAATTGGTAACACACTACACCGTGAAAGACTGAAATCCAGTAGTGCCCGCAAGGTCCCCCTGCTAAAAAAAGCACATGTACAGGACCATCTGAAGTTTGCCAGTGAACATCTGAATGATTCAGAGGTCATGTGGTCAAATGAGACCAAAATCCAGCTCTTTGGCATCAACTGTGTTTGGAGGAGGAGGAATGCTGCCTATGACCCCAAGAAGACCATCCCCACCGTCAAACATGGAGGTGGAAACATTATGCTTTGGGGGAGTTTTTCTGCTAAGGGGACAGGACAACCGCACCGCATCAAAAGGACGATGGACGGAGCCATGTACCGTCAAATCTTGAGTGAGAACCTCCTTCCCTCAGCCAGGACATTGAAAATGGGTCGTGGATGCAAAGAGGAGTGGGCCCAAATTCCTTGAGATGTGAGATGTGTGCAAACCTGGTAGCCAACTACAAGAAATGTCTGACGTCTGTGATTGCCAACAAGGGTTTGCCACCAAGTACTAAGTCATGTTTTGCAAAGGGGTCAAATACTTATTTCACTCAATAAAATGCAAATCAATGTAGAACTTTTTTGAAATGTTTTTTTTTGTTGTTATTCTGTCTCTCACTGTTCAAATACACCGACCATTAAAATTACAGACTGATCATTTCTTTGTCAGTGGGCAAACGTACAAAATCAGCAGGGGATCAAATCATTTTTTCCCTCACTGTACCTGTAGTTTGATTAATTAAGTTAAATGTTTTAAGTAATTAACATTAATAAATGGCTGTGTACTTTTTAGAATATAACATTTCTTTTTTTTTTTAAATGCTCTTTAGTGATGATTATCATTTAGAAAAATGAATCATTTAATAAGAGTCATGTTTAAAATGAAGAGGTGCCACTCTGCACCAAAACAGCAGGGGATAAGTGCAGGTATTTTGGATAGTGATTTTCTAAATCTTCATATAAAGGAGAACATGGAAGTATTGGTTCAGCCATGGGTTCAGCCAAGTTACCCTACATTCTCTTCTGCAAATTTATATTTTATATCCCAGAGTTTTTCATTCTTTGCAACCATGGAAAAAGTATTTAAAGTATTATTCAAAAGTATTCAAACATTTGGCACAAATATGTATCATCATTAGAACAAGTTATTTTCACCACAGAACCCAACATACAACGGCTTCAAAAAGCGTAGCTAAAGGGTCAATGCTATCTATCTATCTATCTATCTATCTATCTATCTATCTATCTATCTATCTATCTATCTATCTATTTATATATTTATACATATAACTACCAGATATTATCTTTGAACATGAAGCCAACAAGTTCCAATTACAAAGATATATATATATATATACACACACAATATTGCCAAAAGTTTTGGGACACCCTTCCAAATCATTGAATTCAGGTGTTCCAGTCACTTCCATAGCCACAGGTGTATAAAATCCAGCACCTAGGCATGCAGACATCTGTGAAAGAATGGCTCGCTCTCAGGAGCTCAGTGAATTCAAGCCTGGTACTGTGATAGGTTTCCACCTGTGAAATTCGTGAAATTTCCTCACTACTAAATATTCCATGGTCAACTGTTAGTGGTATTATAACAAAGTGGAAGCAATTGGGAACAACAGCAACTCAGTCCACAAAGTGGTAGGCCACGTAAAATCACACAGCTGGGAAGTGTAAAGTTTGGTGGAGGGGGATTATGGTGTGGTGTTGTTTTTCAGGGGTTGGGCTCGGCCCCTTAGTTCCAGTGAAAAGGAACTCTTAGTGCTTCAGCTTCATACCAAGACATTTTGGACAATTTCATGCTCCCAACTTTGTGGGAAGACATGAAGAAGCGAGCTTGGTGTAGAGGAACTTGACTGTCCTGCACAGAGTCCTGACCTCAACCCCACAGAACACCTTTGGGATGAATTACAGCAGAGACTCTTATTAAACCTTATGGATTAAGAATGGGGTGTCATTAAAGTTCAAGTGCATGTAAAGGCAGACATCCCAAAATATTTAGCAAAAATAGTGTGTATATATATATATATATATATATATATATATAGTTATTCTATTAAAGCTGGCACTACTACTACTGCCAGAGCTACTTTATTAGAAAATTAATCAACACTTTGTGGGAAGAATCAGGCAAGAATCAGTTTGAGTGTACACGTTTGATCCCCTTCCAGACCCCGAGAAGTCTCATTTAATAGAAATAACAAGATAATATCCCAGTAATAACAGATTGTTATAAGGAAGTTCACTTCAGCTATTTATCAGTAAGCCACTATTTCACAGAAAGATCGAGACTATGTCTCTCTCTCTCTCACACGCACAGAGAGAGAGAGAGAAAGAGAGAGAGAGAAAGAGAGAGAGAGAGAGACTATATCTGTTTACTCACTAAGTCGGTGTTGGAAGGAATCAGACATTTTCATTGACAACTTCCGGCCTCCCTCCTCCCTTCTCCGGACACTTTTTGTCAGTGGGCTGGATTAACGGGAAAGTGGATGACGCGTTACAGTTTGCAGATTGACAGCCGTGCTGGCCAATCAGAAGACTTTTCTTTTTTACTGCCGGACGCTTGGGTCTCCTGTGGCACGTCCTTGTCCATATTTTTGCTGTAGAACAGAGAATGTTCCTCTGAAAGTTTATCACACTGGTTTATTATTAGTTTCTTTCATTTAGCCGTACTGCGGTGATCTGGACTAACTATTTGGAAGGCAGAAAGTTGAAAAATAGCTGAACTAACTAGCACTTAACATCAAGCTCGCGCTACAAAGATGGTATGATATAAACGCCGAACAGGTAAGATTATAAACACTTATTTGTTGTTGTTATTGTTGTTGTTTTAAGATTTTCTTTGTTTACTAATACGTTTTAAACTTGTGGATATGTTTATATAATGGCCTCAGCTCTATTGAAGCAGCTAGCCTGTGCTCGCTAGCATGGCCTAGTAGCTGAATGAGCTGCTGTCAGTTGGCTGGATTCTCTAACACAGATGGGGTTGGTGTGCTCCTAAAAACTGAGCTCAAATCTGGATTATCATGTATTCAAAATATCTAGATAAAAATATTAAATCGAAAGTGTCTAGTCAGTGTGTTTAGCTGAATAGTTTATGCGCCACAGAAAAACGATACAGCTCAGAGACAGGACCGAGAAGACGAAGTGTCCCCTCCTGTCCACGGGCTGCTTTTCACCCAAACTTCCTTCTTCTCCTTCTTTATAATCAATTCCACTGTCCGTCTTCTCGGGTAAAAACCATTCAGCATAAGCAAAAATGTCGATTCGAGAATAAAAAGTCTAATATGCGGATGAGACTTGTTCAATGGGCTCACGTGCAGTTTGTAATTATATAACTACATCCTGTGAGGCTGAGTTTGTATTTTATTATTATTTACATCAAGTGTTATTTAACTTTAGTGTTAGGTTTTTGTAGTACAGACCTCCCAGAAGTCTGTGGATTCGCACATATTGCTTCTGATGGGATGTGGTAGGTTCAGGCATTAGACTAATGATAAGAAGGTTGTGAGTTTGAATCCCACGTCCACCAGTTTGCTGGCCTCTTTAGCAAGGACCTTAACCCTCAGTTGTATATAAAAAAATGTAGGTTACTCTGGTTAAGGGCATCTGACATATACTGTAAATGATGGTGTGTTCCTAAAACTGCTGCTGTAATCATAAATCTGTCCAGTGTTTATCCCAGGACTCATCAGTTTGTATTTGATCATGTTTACGTTGATTATATAGTATATAATATAGATAATATAGTAGTAGATGGTGTAATCCCGCTATTCAGTGTCACCCAGAAGAGATTCAGTTCGCTTTTGTGTCTGGTTCCTCTCACAGTTTTCTTGCCTCTCTTGTGTCTGAATTGCTTATTAAGGGTCTAACTCGATCACACGATTATAGTAAAGCTGCTTTGTGATGGTGTCTAATTTCTAGTGCTCTACAAATATATTGTGTTTTGTATGGCTTTGTGTGGTCTGAGTAAAAACATAAGTGAAACTGTTTTGGTCAGTGTGTCCCTTAAATCCCATCCAAGCTCTGGATCCATCTCAACCCTAACCAATTATAAACGAACTAAATAAATACATATTGTTATTAAGGCATGACCAGATT
This sequence comes from Hemibagrus wyckioides, assembly GCF_019097595.1. Classification (NCBI taxonomy): domain Eukaryota; kingdom Metazoa; phylum Chordata; class Actinopteri; order Siluriformes; family Bagridae; genus Hemibagrus; species Hemibagrus wyckioides. Next base: position 777,162 of record NC_080725.1, read on the forward strand.
GCTGCAAAGTATCACAGAGACATTAGTGCCTTAAAATGTTGAAATGGTATAAAATCTGTATTTTCTGTCCAATCCACTGTTTTCAAGAATATCATGAGATGAGGTCAGTTAGGTTACTAAGAAGATATCAATATATGATGAGTATCAGCTATTAGCCATCATCTGTGATATTGTACTGAAAACACAAAGAGTTTGAAGCATGAAACATCATGTTTTACATATTTGCAAGGTATGAAGCAATCACAGTGTCCTGAAATGTCATTGTCTGTATGCATTTAGTATTTATTGTGCAAATTATTTAAAAAAAAACTAAAGAATTTAGACATACAAGGTATGTGTGTGACCTGTTAGTGAATCATTAATACTTGTTTCAATGTTTCAAGTGAAATAAAGTTTCGAATGTATATGCTAGTCTATTTTGGAGATTTTGTGATTTGGGAATAAACTTAAGGGTAGCAAGTTTAATGAAGAGGAACAGTGTGTGCCTAAATAAAGTAACAGTGGTTGAAACTATGTGGCTTTGCATGTAAATTAGTCAGAGCATTGTGTTCCTTCTCTACGTGTAGTTATTGGCTTTAACATGTCTTCTCTTTCTTCATTAAAGTCACTAAGCCACTTTATACGTGTTGATCTACGGGTCATAGAAATAAGCTTAACACAATGTGGCAGCGTCTCTCTTGTAAAGTATATCATTGCGTATTTCTTTTCCAGATGCTGACAGCTGACATAATGAAGCCACTAAATTTGTTTGGGCTTGTCTTTTTTCTGCCTTTTGGCTGTGCATCCGGTAAGTAACTAGGGCAAGCTTTCTAAACTATTAATCTCTCTCTGTGCTAAAACTGTAGCCCAGTGTGTGTTCAGAATTTTTAATTCTATTTCACTTCTTATGAAGCTGACTGAATTCCATACTAAATTTAAATCTTTTCTCTCGGTCTTCAGGTTTCTTTAATAGCTGTGCAAAAATAATTCCAGACTCAGCGAGATATATTCCAGTGGAACTGGGGAAGGAATTTACAGCAGTCTGTACTCTCAGTGAAGCTTCAGTATACAGCGCTGATGACATTAAATGGTTCATGGGAAATATTGCTCTTCCACGGCAGTCTTATACAAACCTAAACAAATCATCTAATCTTACTCTGATTCTCACCAGTGACATGAAGAACCCTTTAAAGTGTAACGCTAGTAAACAGGAGCCTTCATATGAAGTGCCATGTGAGTATGGCATCTTCCTTGATAAAGGATGTAAGTATTTCTTTTTGTTTGTCTTTTCACAGCTCTTCTAAATATTTTTTTTTAAACTGGGAATCAGTTTGCATGCATTAACAGCTTCATATACACCAGGGGTGTCCAATCTTATCCGCAAAGGGCCAGTGTGGGTGCAGGTTTTCATTCCAACTGAGCAGAAGCCACACCTGAGTCCACTGAAAGCCAAGATCAGTTGATTAGCCAGTTGGAATCAGGTGTAGCTTCTACTTGGTTGGAATGAAAGCCTGCACCCACACCGGCCCTTTCTGGATAAGATTGGACAACCCTGATATACACTGATCAGGTATAACATTGTGACAGGTGAAGTGAATAAGACTGATGATCTCCTCATCATGGCACCTGTTAGTGGGTGGGATATATTAGACAGCAAGTCAACATTTTGTCCTCAAAGTTGATGTTAGAAGCAGGAAAAATGGACAAGCGTAAGGATTTGAGCTTTGAGTTTGAACAAAAGGGCCAAATTGTGATGGCTAGACCACTGGATCAGAGCATCTCCAAAACTGCAGCTCTTGTGGGGTGTTCCCGGTCTGCAGTGGTCAGTGTCTATCAAAAGTGGTCCAAGAACTGTCGACAGGGTCATTGATGGACGTGGGGAGAGAAGGCTGGCCCGTGTGATCCGATCCAACAGATGAGCTACTGTTGCTCAGATTGCTGAAGAAGTTAATGCTGGTTCTGATAGAAAGGGGTCAGAATACACAGTGCAGGACAGGTCAGGGCTGTTTAGGCAGCAATAAGAGGACCAACACAATATTAGGCAGGTGGTCATAATGTTATGCCTGGTTGGTGTATGTCTGTACATTAGATGGAAATTAAGGACGTACACAGTTATTTGAATACAAGTTCAAGTGTTTGAATACACAAATCACGGTTCAGGTATTTGATCTGAACTACATGCACATGAAGTCAGTGCTAAAATATGAAAATATGAAAAATGTTAATATAAAAAAAGAAAAGGCATATCTGGGGAGAAAATCCTTCTTTGGTGTGGAAGTTCAGACTAAAAATAGTCTCGAGAGTGGTTTTAATCTCATGCAAAGGGAAGAGGGTAGTTTAAATGTAATGCTTGGGAGACAAAGGAAACAAAAATCTTCTACTATTTCTTCTTCTTTTTTTTTTTACTGGTCACTGTTATATAGAGCTTTCCTTCCTGTGTATCCATTTATTAAATATAACATGCAAATATCTTTACTGATCTTATATTGCTGTCGAGTTCAAGTGAAGTTTTTTTTAATCTAACTAGATTTTAACACCTATGTTGTGAAAGTCAGAGTTTTCATGCTGCTGCAATCTGTTCTGAGAGGAGGAAAAAGTTATTTGCTGACAAATAAAAGATGTGATATTATACCATATTAAAGACAGTTTCCTTGATATTTATAGTCAGTTGTGACTGAGTGATAGGGTTAAATATTTACACGTTTTTGTTGATACATGTTGTGATATTCATGTCTTTCAGATCCTCCATTAAAACCAAATAATCTGACTTGTATTGCACTTCAGAATGGGAAAAATATTTCACCTGAACTGACATGTTCATGGGATCCAGGAAAAAGAGACCCAATTATTAGGACCAACTATACTCTTTCTATATGGTCTGTCCAGACTTCTAAAGGATTTTTGTTTGATTGAACTTTTGTTCTTATTCTTAACTACTTCTGCATTTCTTTGTAGGATTATGAATTCCGAAATGTCTGTTAGTTCCAAATATCCAGTGCAGAACCTCACCATCAAGTTTCAGACTTTCCCCAATCACGTGGTGTTACGGGTCAGGGTAAAAGCAGAGAACGATCTGGGGACTGAGTTTTCAGAATTGTTTAATGATTCTGAAACTTTTGGTATGTCTTATAAAAAATTTAACAAGAAAAATGATGTTATTTTTAAACAGTTTAAAATAATTGCCTGTCTCTTCTTCAAGCAAAGCCAAATCCACCTGCACATGTAAGGATTATCCCAGAGGATGGTTTCCCCAAATCTTTAATGGTGAACTGGACACATCCGATTCATGAAACAATTTTCAAGCTCAAATACCACATCAGATATTGCCAAGCAGGTTGCAGTGTTTGGCAAGAGGTAAGGAAAGAGGAAGGGGACCTGTCTTTTTTATCTAGCACTGTACTTAACATGTTATAAAAAATATATAGCCTTAGCTCCAAAACGGCTTAAGTCAAGATTCTGCTTGGCTGCTTGGTGACTCAATTTCCAGATGACTGCACCTGGATGACTGAGAATCTTCAGACACTTTAATATCTAATTTTGTTTTTCACCTCAACATAGATCATTGGTGCCTATATAAATAAACTTTTTCAAAACTACTTGCGGTTTAGCAGAAGCAAAATTTCTCAAATGTTCTTTCAGTATATGAGAGGTAGTTTTGTTTTTGTTCCAGGCAGTGACTAAATTCGATTTCTGTTTGGCCGGGGAGAGGGTTTACACATCGTTCTTCACCTTACCATGCTGCTTGATGCAAAAATATTTGCTTTTTTATTTACCTTGTAAATGAGCCACAGAAACTAGTTGCTCAGATTTTACACAGACGAGTTTATGCTTTCTTTTTTACACTGTGAACCACAACCAGAAGTGACACTTTTCCACGCTACAAGCACTACAGGAGTTTTTTTCCATTCTACTTTAGCTTTAACAATTTTACATTGATTCTGCTGTATGCTGTGTTTAAAAAAACATTGTATTTGCAATGTATAAGAATAAGCTACTGCAGCAGGTTGTTCTTATTACGGTGACATGGCCCCATATCAGACACGTATCTAATCTAAAATGGAAAAAAAAACATCCAAAATTTGAATATGTGCTTTCAGATACCACAGAATTTAACCAAAGCTTACATCGAGTCCTTCAGACTGCAGAATCTTCAGCCTTACACAGATTATGTGGTACAGATGCGCTGCATTCAGCAGGAAAATGAGGGCTACTGGAGTGACTGGAGTCCAAATGCAACAGCTCGTACCCCAGAAGCCTGTGAGTCACTCCTGAATATATTTTCCTGCTTTAGAACAACATATATATATATATATATATATATATATATATATATATATATATATATATATATATATATATATATATATATATATACACTAAATAATAAGACCAATAATGATGTTTAAAGTTACGAACTGTTTACATTGGGGTGATGTGTATAAATTCACTGCTGGGAACTAGGCTACATTTGCTTCAGTGCCAGATACTAAAGTCCCTTAAATGATGTGTGTTTCTATAATATGGCCCTGTCTACTTAGCTCCTGAAACCAGACCCATCCTTTGGAGAGTCTATGCAGATGGCTCCGATAACACTGACGTTAAGCTGATTTGGAAGGTGAACTGTTTAAGTTGTTGTTTCTCTGTTGGACATAGCTTATGTTCATTACATTTAACATGTCAGACCCATTACACCGGATTATTGTGGATGATCAGAAGTGTGAAGTTTCATGCATGCCCATTTTCTGTCCCAGGATCCTCAAAAGTCCAACGGCAAAATATTGGGGTACAATCTTACTGTCGATGTAGACGGACATCCTGAGAGCCTTGTTGTCACTTCCAAAGAGTATAATATCACAATAAAGGGAGAAGAGGCTTTAATCAAACTTACTGCGTATAATTCAGCAGGAGTTTCACCTGCAGCTACACTGATGATCCCAAGACGTGGAATAAGTATGTGATTTTTTTGTTTTTGTTTTATTTTGTTTTGTTTAATATTTGCTCAGTGATGTTTATTCATATTTTTGTATTACCTGTGGAAAACAATATAAATATAGACATATTGTTCCATATTGTTATCAGTTACTAATAGTGTTGGTTCTATTAATACTGAACATAATATTGCACCATACGACTAAAATTTTGTGCATGTCTGACCATCACAACCATATGTGTTTTTCTTTGAGCATCCCATTCCAGATTTATTGTGTCCCTTAGTTCCAAGTGAAGGGAAACTGTAATGCTAAAGCATAAAAAGACACTGTACCATTGTGTACCGCCAACTCGAACCATAATTGTAAACCACATATGTGTGTGATAAACAAGTGTCCACAAATATTTGGCCAAGTTGAGTGCATTTTGTCAGGCTAACACATGATAACAGTATATATAGTACATTTCCTATTACAGAAGTCTTACAAAGGGTTCTATTGCTTATATTATTCATGATCAAATCTTTATCTCTAAATCTAAACTATCTTTACAATTATCAGTGTAACTTTATGAACGTTATGATTTCTCATGCAGAGCTGTACCCTGGAGTGGAACAAGTGAATTGCTCAGTGCACGGTGACCAGCTGTGGGTGAACTGGCTACCACTTGCCAAAATTCCCTATGGTTATGTGATAGAATGGGTTTCAGTGCCTAATAAAGAGATCGGCTGGACAACAGTGGTGGGCAGTGCCAATAATGTCTCCTTTAATGGTAATTATCTTTAAATGCAGACTTGTGGTTTGGTTTATAATAAGAGAAAAACAATAACATTAGGTTTTCAGTATTTGATTTATTTTAGAAATTGGTCACCGTTTTCAAGTGTTTGAGCGCATCTGACTGGCGCAGGAGAGCTAAACAATCAAATGATGTTTTTAATCACCATCAGTTATAATAAAATTATAACATTACAGCATGTGAGATGGGGTGGAGTGGGTGGAGCTTTCAGGTGGTATGGGTTGAAAACACCTAGACAGCTGTCAGTCATTCCAGATTCATGCTGATTGGCTTAATTCTCATTTTATTAGGAAGGAAACAAAAGCTCTTTTGTGTACTTTCAAGTGATAAGTTGTACTAGCATACTCCAGCGTTATAATATACACAGATCAGGTATAACACTATGAGCAGTGAGAGGTGAAGTGAATAAGACTGAGTATCTCCTCATCATGGCACCTGTTAGTGGGTGGGATATATTAGGCAGCAAGTCAACATTCTGTCCTCAAAGTTGATGTTAGAAGCAGGAAAAATGGACAAGTGTAAGGATTTGAGTTTGATGAAGGACCAAATTGTGATGGCTAGACCATTGGATCAGAGCATCTCCAAAACTGCAGCTGGCCCGTGTGATCCGATCCAACAGACGAGCTACTGTTGCTCAGATTGCTGAAGAAGTTAATGCTGGTTCTGATAGAAAGGGGTCAGAATACACAGTGCAGGACGGGTCAGGGCTGTTTTGGCAGCAAAAAGGGGGACCAACAATATTAGGTCATAATGTTATGCCTAAGCGGTGTATGTATAATTTATAACATATAGTTTAAAATAATAAGAGTAAACCTCTCTGGATATCATGACTGTAAGATTAACATATAATTGGCATCAAATTTTTATCCTGAACAATATTGTGTTTTAACTATTCAGAGTTGAAGCCATTCAAGCGCTACAACATATCAGTCTTCCCACTTTATCGAGTTAGAGGCTCCAGCTACATCCATCCAGGGACACAAGTCATGGTACAAGCCTATCTCCAACAAGGACGTACGTATCATTTTTTTCATGCCTTCCACCTACTTGTCTATGATCATGTGAGTCTAATATGTTACCTATTTTGCCCTTTTGGATTTTGTGCTTGTGTAGTGACATTTGAGTATAACTTTTGCCTGGTTTCAAACTGATTTAACATGTCAATTTTCTTTCAAACTCCAGCTCCTCTGAAAGGTCCCATTGTTAATGTGACTGCAACAGGAAAAACCAGTGCTCAACTGAACTGGAAGGAAATTCCTATTGATGATCAGCGGGGCTTTCTCATTAATTATACAATATTCTACAAAACAGGAAAGAGTGAGAAATGTAAGGCAAATCAGTTTTGATTGCTGATTCATGTGTGTTTGCTTTCTGTTTTGTTGTGTGTATTTGCACAGGTTCAATGAAAAAAGTGAATCAGTATTTAGTGTAAAGAAGTCTGACGACTTTTCTGATGACTTTTAACAATCTGTTTGGCAGATTTTGTGGTTCCATCCAACACGTATTCATACAAGCTGACTGGACTGGCTAGTGATAGTCATTATGTTGTACACATCTTGGTGTCTAACCAGAAAGGCTCTGTGAAAGGATCTGATTCCAGTTTCTACACAAAAAAGTATGGTACGTAGTCATTTAACATTCCTGATTTTAGCTCGATTTTAAATTAAGGGTGAAATTCCAGTGCCTTTAAACCAAACCAAAGTGGCTGTATATTGCACTACGACATACAAACACTGCAGGTCATAGCATGCAGCTGGAAAATTTATGATTCATCAAGGGCTTACAGAAAAGGTGTGAATTTCACTTTACTCACGTGTTCAGACTGTAAAGTGGTACTTTGAGTGACAAGTATGTTATAATATATGATATTTTCTATGAGCCACTAATAATGGTGTGTGTGTATGTGTGTGTGTGTGTGTGTGTGTGTGTTTATTTCCTCTTGCACATTTTAGACAACGGTGAAATCGACCTGATTGTCGTGGGGGTGTGCTTGGGCTTCCTGTTCTTGTTGCTTTTCATAATGTACATCTTTATCAAGAAAAGAGAATTGTGAGTCACCGCACACATGTAACAGTGTGATTTGGAAAGTAGGAAATGAGTAACTTTCAACAGAATTATAAAAATGTCAGACATTTAAGCAGCTTTATTTGTATATCTGGCTGTATTATATTGGTCACCACACACACTACATATATTTACAGTATATACACTAAATAACAGGAATTACAATTACAGTATATTAAAAAAATAGGTTTTTGTTTTAATAATATAGGTAAAATAACACTGACACTGACCTGCTTCTTTTTTCTAGGATAAAGAGGCACTTTTGGCCGCAGGTCCCAGACCCATCCCACAGCACTATTGCTAACTGGTCACCTGACTGTCCCAACAAGGTTGGTAAACTATACGCTCTAAACTCCCCAGGTTGACTGGACTTGTGAGGGTCCTCTGAGCACAACTTAAAGTCATTAAAGTGATTCTCATTCTAAACCATGAGAATGTTTTAACACAAATGAAGTGTTAAGACTCATTTTTTTGTATTAGAAGCTTATTATCTTTTTGCTCTCTCTCAGCCGGACACGCCAAAAGAAAGCATCCTGGCAGAGGTGAGTGTGGTGGAAGTGGACATGGACGACAGAAAGTCCTTTTGCGATGAGGATAAGGCCGTGATGCCACTCAAGAAGTACTTTTCGGAGGAGCGCAGCAGCGGGATCGGTGGCTCATCGGGCATGTCCACTCCCCGGCAGAGCGTGTCCTCCAATGACGAGGCTGACTCGGGCCAAACCACAGCCAGCACTGTGCAGTACTCTGCTGTAGTGAGCAGCGGCTATAAAGGCCAGACTCCCGGCACTCAGCCAGCCATGTTCTCTCGTTCCGAATCGACCCAGCCGCTACTGGAATGTGAGGAAAACCCGGACAACCTGTCCGAGGCCGGCGGCCAACTAACAAACTCCTACTTCAAGCGTCGTAGAGGCCTCGAGCAGCTGCACATGGACGAGAGCGAGGAGCCTAGCTTTGGCTCTCTAAGCTTTAGTCCAATGGAGGAGGAGGACTCGCCCACTCTGACTGAGGATCCTCCAGGTCCTGCCTCCAGTTACATGCCGCAGCAGAGTGGCTATCGGCCACAGTGACTGGGCAAAGACACTATTAATGTTAGCGCAATCCTGTGCCTTCTTCTGGTGACCTGATTTTCATTGCCCATTTAGGTTTCACACTAATTGCTGCTAAATTTATCAAACTGGTTCTCTCATGGCTGTTTTGCTTTTCAGATAAAATGATATTGTTGCCATGTTTAATATCAGCTTAATATGTACTCACAATCATAGTTTAATTTTGTATTTTGACATTTTTTTATTTAGTAATTGAAGGGAAGCTTTTATGTTACATGTGCTATGGGTTTAAAGCATATACTGCACCCTCCAGAATCATTGGCTTTGTCTTTAACATTAAGTGGTCAGTAACTCCAACTTACAGAGACAGTGTATAATTTTTACCTTTTTCCAAAGAAAAGGGTAGCATCTTTTTTTTTTTTTTTTTTACAAAATGTTGCCTTATACTGAAGAACTGCACTAAATCTCCTCTTGTAATAGTTACACATGTAGATGCTTTTGCAAAACATTCACTTAGTTTCTTTTTTCAGGGCAAAGTCTGTTTGATTCATCAACATATATCGAAAGCTCTATCTATGGCCATGTCTTAACCTCCTGGCAGAGGCAACCAGGTATTGGCCTGAAATATGCTTTACTTTATCAAGTCATCATTCACAGCAGCCCCTTAATCACTAGCCACAAAACGGCCTGAACGCTCCAGTGTTCCACCTTCGCATTTCTCAGCCGGTGCAGCTTAACATGCTGATAATGTGCATAAGCAAAACACTTTGATTTCCTACAGCACATGATGCCAGTTGTGGTTTTAGTGATGTTTAGTGATGCTGAGGTGCTGCATTTTGTGGGATTCTCTCAGGAGGTGCTTTGTTCATATGCAACACATTGTTTTGTTTTACAAGAATCAGCTCGACTGTTCCAATTCTGAAAGATGTTTGGGCTCCAATTCATTTTGTGGTGAAATCATTTCCTGGTGGATTTTTTTATGGTCCACTTCCTGTGTTAGTTCCTGTTGTTTCAGACATTATGTCCAAACAATGCTCAATGATTTTTATAATAATGTAGCAACCATTTGCAATAACATTTTTTTTAAGTTCATTGTTTTTTCCATGGTAATGCACAGTGAAGAGGTTTTACAAACGTAATTGACTGTCATTTATTTTAAATATTTTTTCAGGGTAGGTAATATGTGGTGAGTAATGAGGGCGGTGGTGGCTCAAGTGGTTAATGGTTCTGGGTTGTTGAGCAGAAGATCAAGGTTCAAGCCCCAGCACTGCCAAGCTGCCACCGTTGGGCCCTTGAGCAAGGCCCTTAACCCCCATGCTCCAGGGGCACTGTATCATGGCTGACCCTGCGCTCTGACCCCAACCTCCAAGGATGGGATATGCAAAGAAAGAATTTCACTGTGCCGTAATGTATAGGTGACAAATAAAGACAGTTTAACTTATGTTAATAATGTTAGAAAATATACAAGAAAATTGTTTAAAAATTATATTTTAAAATGCTTTAATGACCATGGTAATTTTTTTTTTTTTTTTTTTTTACATTAGAACAAATTTGAAATTGTTTCTCATAGTATTTCAATTGTGAAATTGACATTTTTGTGTATTCTATATATTTTTTGCAATTTTTTTATATGGAGAGCTATATGCCTTTAATTCTGGAGGGCACCGCATAAGGCCATGGCTGAGCCGTTCAATTCTTAATCATTTCATTGTAAATATTTACTCTGAAAGAGTAAGGTGATTACATTCGTTTAGAGAAAGAAGGCTTTGTGTTCAGTCTGTAGTGTTCACACAGTTACTGATTAACCTTTATTTGGTTTAAAGGTCTTATTTTTTCTTGAATGTAGTGAAGCTTTTTTTAATTATTATTATGATAACGTGCAGAAAGTCCATGGGAGCAAGTGCTTTTTAAAAAAGTTTTCTATAGCTTCTTTGTGTTCTTACTCCAGCTTTGATTTGCCTGAGTTGGCTGTTTTAGAGCATTTACCATCCATTTTTTAGACTGAGGTTGACTTTCAGTCTAACGCTTTACATTTTCGTCTGTAGAATTCAGAAGTCCTGGTGCCCAGAGGGCTTTTTAAGCCAAGTGATAACTCTGAAGAATCTAGAAAAAATATGTATTCCTCAAGTATTATTGCACTTTTTTGCTTACCTGCCTTGGAGCTTCAGCCAATTTCTTCAGGATGTCAGTATGTATACAAGAAAAAAAAACTTCAACACTACATTTGTTCGGATTTTAGAGCACAGGAGACCTGTTTAATGCATGTTTTTTCACATATCCATTTTCATTATCTTGTGAAAAGTCATCACTGACTACACTTTCTAGTAACCATATGAGAAATAAAGATTCATTTATCAAAATCAGTCTTTTTGCTTTTTGACTTTATTAGTGCTTCAGAGAGGATTTACACAAACACAGCCAGAGGTAACAAGTGTGCTAGAATCCGTTTCCATCAAAACACACACGGCTAGTTGTACAGACGATAAACACAAGACATGACGAAACCTTTTCATGTGGTTCATATCAGAGAACAGTGAGGATACACAGATATCTGAGGTATCGGCAACCACCACCCGAGTTTGCAAACGTAACCACAAAATGAAACTGGACGTCTGGTGAGTTCATGTTCCTGCACATTTCATCTACGGTTCATTTCATCAGTATTCCTCAAATAAAATAGTTGTTTTTTTCCCATTAAATTGTAATGATACACGTGTAAACATTGCAGCTGTATGTTACCTGAAGATCCAGGGATTTTTCCCCACTATGAAATACACAAAGAAATCTGTAAGTTCTGCTTCAAATTGTCTTTATGTTAAATCTTGTCTGCCAGATGATGTGATATTAATAATAACTTCAGCTGACTGATACTTAACTATCAGCTGATATTCATATCTATCTTGTTTTTTTGTCTAAAAAATAATTTTCCTTTTTTATTATTTTTAACTAAAGTATTTAAAAAATGATACAGGACAAAATAAACAACTTACACCAAACCTCAGCTCTCACACAAAAATCACTTAAAATAATTCAAAGAGAAGTCTAATGTATAAATATAATAAAATTCAATCTTAACAAAAAATATAAACATGTGACTTTACAAATGTAAACATTTACAGTCCCAAATTTCTTTATTTTTATTTATTTATCTATTTATCTATTTATTTATTTTTCCTGATATTGGATGCTCTGTTTGATATTCCTCGCCCCAAAAATGATCCTGGTTATCAGCTCAGCTGTGTCTCTAGTAATACTTTTTTTTTCTTCATGTAATAAATTGACTGCATAATAAAATCAAATACTGGTTAAATTAAATGTTGGAAGGTGTAATTTGGTAGCTTTGTATCTTCAGAGCTACTTTTCACATGGTAACTGTACTGCTAATCGAGATAGTCATCATTCACTGTGCTGCACTCTGCAGCTAGCTAGAAGAGAAGTAGGATCAATTTTAGAAATATCTATTACCTAGGAACATTTTTTAGGTTATGTTATGGAAATGGTGCTGATAAACAAAAACTCACTGCATTATGACATTAACAGTAAGGCGTTAAGTACGCTCAGATGAAGCATTGTGCTAACATTACCCATACCTTAGCCAACGCTGCAGTCACTGCCTGGTGCGATATATCATTTTATTAGGTTTACAGTTCAAGCTAAGCATTTTATTGCGTATTAACAATATGATTACATTGTTGAATATTTTTTCAAATTCAACTTGATCTAAGAACACCTTCCACTCGGCAAATAGTTCATCAAGTGTGTGAACAGAACGCATTTCTGGTTATTACTGGTTACTGGATGTTCTGAATGCACTAGACAGTTGTAGCAAAGATATACAATAATAGAGTGATTAGAAATATTAAGAGCTCACTTGGCTGGGTGTTTCGCAGGTTCAAACATGTCCAAGGTTACGTAACTAGTAAAGTAAGTTGTATTTTTGAGCTTTGGTGTCAGCAGTGTCTCTGTCTCATCTGACCATGGAGGTTTATTAGGTGACTCCAGGGGGCTGCTGAGCGGTGTTTGCTTCCTGTAAGGTGACTGAACGGGAGGGAGTGAATATTCCTGAAGGGAAACACCTGAAGTCTGAAAATCCAGTGATGGTATAAAAGGAACTCTTTGCTCTTTGCCACCATATGGCAGCTGACCTTTATTCAAAAAACTGGCGGCCAGTGGAGTGTTTTGTGACTCTGCCGTCGTTTCGGTATGCGCTGCGATATTCTGAATATCTGTCAAAGTCTTCACTGCAGCCGTGACTATTTTGCTGGTCGGGGACACGCTGATGATCTCACTGTCCACATGACAGGGCAGGATCTTCTCTGTGTCCCTGCCCCCAGGCACTGGGAGTAGACTCCACGGCTGGGAGAAAAAAAATCAGCATGATTTTTATGTATCTGCATTTAATTTTTCAGCACCTAGAGATAACAAATAAAACCTACATTTTTGCATTTGTCTGATGGCCACATGGACAGAGAGCTGAATCGTGGGTCTGGAATCTTTTTACTCAAGAGTTTTCTTTGTCTGTATGGGCGAGAAATAATTAGATCAACACTATATCTTTTTTAACCCTTGGACGTAAATATTAAGTTATTATATAGAGATAAGGTAGGTACATCATCACAGCAAGGGCGGACAGCAGGATCAGTCCCACACAGCAGAGAACAAGCCCAACAAGAAAATATTTACCTGAAAAAAGGGAAGAGTGAAAGGTCAGTGCTGGAACTTTGGGACGTTTTACAGGCACGCATACCTTGTATTTATAACTCAGACATTTAACTACCAACTGTAAACCAGCTGTGTACAATTTATCAGCTCCCCCTCGACCATCACCAGACATTATTCAGTTTGCAGATCGGCCTCAGTCCACAAGTGACACTAACATGAAGGTGGCATCATAGTGGGCAATCCAGCCGCCAGAAATTAGTCAATATAGAAGCTCCAGTGGTGCAAGAGAAGAGCATTTTCCCAACCATCAGGAGATCAGGAGTTTGAATCCTGAAGATGCCACAGCCATGGCCAGCAGTGTAAGAAAGCAAAATTGTCCACACAGGGGTGGCATTAATCCCTGACCTGTTAATCAGTGTGATGCTATCCAATCGTCTGTGCTGACATGTAATGTGGCATAAGTAGGCATTTGTAAAGATTTAGTTTCTTAGAGGAAGCGCACGTTAGTCTTCACCACTCCTGGCTGGAAACTGGCATGTGATATAATGTCACATTTACTAAAGTAAAGATTTTTATCACCTCTGGCCCTCTTGGCGGTGGGCTGACGAATTGTACAGAGTTACAGACTAACTGGTGAATGAAGAGGGTGATTACTAAACAGAATTATAGATAAACTCTAAATAAAATATTAATCAGAGGGCAAAAAAGAACTGTTAGGAGTTATTACTGGGCTTTGTAGAGAATATGATTGGCATGCTCTGGGAAGAAGCAGCCACTGTTCTGGCCATGATATAAACGCTGTACGCTGTTTTGGCCTGCAGATCCTCCAAAACCACTCTGTACTGAGACGGTCCCACAGTGACATCTGCACAAACAGAAAACCAATTTCTTTTCACATTTATGGTATTTAGTGGACAGCAGCATATATTTATCTCATTTTATAAAACTGAGCATTTGAGAGTTAAGAGTTTTGCTCAAGTGGCAGCTTGATGATCCAGGATTTTGAACTCAATGTCTCAATCTTTTGCAATGTCTCTATGTAATGCACTCACACACTCATCAGACTTACTTCTGAATTTGGACTCATTGTATGTTTTGTAGAACACTGTGTAGTTCAGTACAAACGCGCAGCACTGAGACGGTAATAACGGCGACCAGTGGATCTCTGCTTGCTTGTCACTCACGCCAGTCACTTGGACATTAGACACTGCTGTGAGGTCTACAACAGAATCAAAAGATATACAGAACATTTTAATTAAAACATTTGAATTAACAGCAAACTCTTTGTCTGATTTAATTTTATTTTTTTCCAGAACTTCTCTGTCACTGATACAGACAATTCTAATTCACTGAGGAATCAAGAGTTCCTTAAGGGTGCTAGATGGAACCATTTTCTCTTTGTGCACGCTGCTTCAATGGATATATTTCAGATAAAAATTTATTAAATTTGTCCAAATCTGGCCACTTTTACTTACTGCTTCCTGGGCTGCAATTATGAAGAGTAATTTCATTTCCAGGACCATCTTTATAGAGAGGGGTCAGTGAGATGGTGTAGCGGGTGAAAGGGTTATCTGGTAGTTAAAGAAAATGTAAATATATAAAATGAAAGAATGAAGAATATATAAACACTGGTAGAGTTTGATGTTCTGTACATACCCTTCAGACTGAAACTGGTATTTTGGGTGTGCTGCCACATGTGGTTTCTAGCAGTACTGTTCCACACTATTATATATCCACTGACAGGAAGTCTGGGCTTCTCCCAGGTGATATTGATACACCCATGCTGGACAAACACACTGATATTCCTAACCGGAGGTAAATTTACCTCTGTTCAACACAAAACAAAAATAAAAGTATTAATGGGGGGTGATAGCACTTTAAATTCTTTGTTAATCTCTATCTAAGAGGACAGTGCTGGTGAATTCTCGATCCTGATTGGTCAGAATGTGTTCCAGAACAGCAAACCACAGGTTTGTATCAATAAACTTGCTTTAAAACATCTTCTCATCATCTCAGCTGAATAATAAACAGATTATAAAACAAAGAAAAAAGTCTGCTGGGAGACTTTCTTGAAGGAGTTTTCTTTAAGGGTTATTAAAAGATTTTTGATCCTGGACAAAGGATTAATATGACTAGTCTTATTATCATGAAAAAGAAAGTGAGAGAGCGACAGTTTATAGCTCATTTAGCTGCTATAAGAGATTACAGGAACTAGTTTCATGGATTTTTCACAACATTAAATGCAACCAAGAATGTATAAAAAGTACCACGTGTCAATCTTTTATGGATAAAAAACCTCAAGTGAAGAATAACAAGGAGAACATTGAGACATGCTATAACAGCACTCTCCTGACATGTCTCATTCCTCACACATTCCACTAATATTATCTCACCTTCTGCCATGGCAGGTACCTCAATGGAAGCGCCATTGAGTCTTGTGCCATTGCGAAACGCAGCCACGGTTATTCTGTGTGGATGTTCGCCTAAAGTAATAAAAGTGTGATTTTGGTAGGGCCCAAAGCACTTGAGAGTTCTCGGAGAGTCATGGGAGATGCAATATTCATCCACAGCTTTACATGATGGTGGGACTCCCTAAAAGAAACAAAAATCAGATTCATTCAGTGACAGACGATCATGACGGCTAGACGCGTATTTAAATGCCAACATACCATCCACATAAGGTGCACGCCTCTTTTTCCCTTGTCATCCAACACACTTCTGGATCTCCAGAGATGAAAATGTAATCTTCTCACTGTCAAAGGAAGAACATTTTTTAATCAAAAGTAAGTATGACATCATGATGAGGTGACGTGTTTAAAATAAAACATAAAACTAACAAGGCTAGCATGTAAAATGTTACCGTTGAGATGGGTGAGTTCTGTAACTTCACGGCTCCATGTGCTCCAGACTGAATGAAGGTACCTGCTGCGTACGGACACGGTGTAGTTGGTACAGGGTTTCACCTCGGTCACTTCCACGCTACTTATTTTGCCCCTTTCCACACTTTTCACCACAGGCTACAAGACACGGATCAGTGAGAGAAGATGGAGAAAATCTCACAGCCATCTTTACAATGCAGAGACGGAAAAATCACACGTCCAAACTTGCTATCAAGGCAAAGCATCCACGTTAGAGCGGAATGACCTGAACATCTCACTGCCTCTGGTGGGGAAAATGGACTCGAATGCAGCATGACTTAGATTCCTAAAGCACTTAAATCCTACTTCGCATGTTAGGATGTTCGATTTAGACATTTATAAACACTACACATTTTACACATGTAGTGTATCTGTTTTTCCACGTAAATTTTTCACATACTAGATGTGGGGTTTTCTAATTCTAATGAATAATCCCTTATTGACACGAGGCTCGTCAGATTTCTGGGCATGTTCACGTTCTGGCATCTGGAGTGTTTATCGAACACTGAACACGTAATCTAGTGAATAACGTATCTGATTTTTGAGATCATATTTCTATCTAAAGATTTCTATCTATTTCTATTGTCATTCAGGGGTTTTTCATTTGTTTCTTTAAGGTTTGTCACTGGCAACAAAACTAGTGAAGTACTGTAATAAACATGATGCACACATCCATGAACATCCTGTGATATCACACCTGAAGCTCAGATGTTAGCTTTTGACTAAGACAATTCTCAGCTCATTATAAAATAACTCAGAAGCACATAATATCAGGGTCAAATTTAACGCTTCAAAACAACACTCATTCAAAAACAAACCCATAGCACACAGACTGCAACCTTTCAGGACCTCATGCTGAGCCTCACCTCAGTGTAGGAATCTTTTTCACGCAATCGTATTTCACACTCTGTGTATTCTTTACTGATCAAAAATTTCTCTTCAGTATTCCATGTCACTCTGAGACCGGTCGGCAAAGCCTTGGCAATAACATCTTCTGGTGAATTCATTTGAACTAGAACACATATACACGACAGGAACAGGTCAACAAATTCACAGAGAATAGCAAGTGATTGCACCACAAAACAATTTAATGGAAATGCAAACCTTTCATCAGGACTCTGACTCTGAGCATACCACTGAAGATGCAATCAAATGGCTTAAAGACAATAAAGTTGTTGGATGAAGTGTAATTTAGTATAAAGTATGAAATATTGAAGTGGCATTCATAAAGCCTTGACCTGAAGATCTTATCAGGTCTGAACAAGGAGGCCAAAAATCCGAACTGAGTTACATCAGTTCAGCAGGAGGAATGGGCATAAAGTAATGCGAAAAGCTCCCTCAAGCATTTGGTTCAAGTTAAAAAGGCAATAGCAAAGTGTATGTAAACATTTAACCTGATATGGTGAATAATAAATAAATTAAAGAAATATGGGTCTTGTGAAATGAAAATAAACCAGATGTGCTGCTTGACTTAACACAAGACCTCTATAAGAACAGGAAGTGTGTACAGTTGAAATAATGATGCTTTAATGTCTTTAGCCTATGTGTATGCAAACTTTTGACCCTAAATATATTTAATAAGTGCCATGATGGCTTTTTGTGTTAAAGGAAATCTAACGTGGGCTAAACCAAAAAACCTAACCTCCTGCTTTCTCACTGAATTGCCCAATTTCAGCTACTTACATATAGCCCAACCATAACTGTAGATAACATCACTGGAGCAAGCTGAATATCCAAAGGAATTAGTTGCAATAACACGGACGCTCAGTTTTTTATCGTAAATAATCATCGTTCCATCCGAGAATGTACAACTTCTTCCAGATGAATTACAAGTATGCTCTCCTTCCTGCCTGCAGAAATCCCACAAACATAATTACACTCACTTAAAAAATACAAACAAACAAACAGTTTCCATAACCAGTGAAAGTAGTCACTTACTTTAGATAAACTGTGTACTTTATATCTGTGGAGTGTTGATCATGATCCCACATGCAGGTTACTTTGGTAAAGAATGGATTGTCGGCCAAATTTTCAATACATGAGACATTTTGGGGACTGCTGACGAGAGCTGCGGGAGAGGTCATGGGTGGACATTTATATATTCAGCATGTTAAATGTTAGATTTTACATTTGTAATATGCAGTACTATGCAAAAAGTCTTAAGCACAGAATTTCCATAATGCTAAGATGCTTTCAAAAAGAAGTGAATGAACAGTTTTTAAATATGCCATATTTATTACTTTTTTAATAAAATATTACTTTTGCACAGTGTTTTTTGTTAAGAAAATATTGCACAGAAAGCTGTTAAACTTAAACGTCATGTGGTTTGCAAACATATTGTTTACACATGTTACAAATATTATCTTTAATTTATTTTTAAATGATTTCTATTTATTTATTTATTTTCACCTGTTACCTGTTTTTTTTTTAACAAAAATATGGCTGTGGTTTTTTCCCCGTAAATAACCACTTTGTTTATTTGTATGGTAGTTGGTTATAATTTTTCCTAATTTCATTTCTAATGCAGAACATTTAACTAAATGCAAAAATATAATGCTGTTTTTAAATGTACTTTTTAAAATAATATAATAACCTAAGAATTGTGCACCTCACTGTATAGCTTATTGATTATATTTATTATATCTGAAATGATAATAGATGGGAATCTTGTATGTTTTAGATGTTCAGCACTCACGGTATGTATGTATGGAGACACCGTCCAACAAGACAGGAGAAGCAGCATCTAAAAAACACTCCAGTGAGCCACTTCCAGAGAGGTTGAGAATGGACACAGAGGCGAAGGTGGAGTTGAAGTCATAAAACCTCTCGTCTATTTTCGTTTTATTGAGTTTCCAGAAGATTCTGCTGGGACTGAACTGCATCTTTGAGCGACAGACACTACTGGACGGAGCTTTGAAGAAGATGGTTAAATTGGAGCCATACGGCAGGACCGGGTTCCTCGGAAAAATTTCACACTCTTCCTGAGCTGAAGATTAAACGAAAGCATATAATTAAACTCGTCACATGAACCACATCACGGTATCTCAAACTGTTAATCTGATGAGTAAGAACAAATATAAGAACATATATATATATATTTTCTTATATTTATTGTTAGATCTTATGTATATGTTGTCCAACTGTCTGTTTTTTTGTATTTTTTTTTATTTGGACCTCGAGTCTGTAATAAAGTAATAAAATTCATTGTTCATTGATTGATTGATTGATTGATTGATTGATTGATTGATTGATTTGAAAAAACCGCTCACACTGCCAGCTTATAGCAGATACAGTGTTCAGTTTTTCTTTCCTGTCCCTGTATTGCTGCTTCTCATTGTGTTTAACTCTCTGTCACTGGGGTAATTCCCTTAATCTTATATTTATTTGAATCTTAAGGACCATTCGTGTACATTCTTGTAAGTACAGTAGCTTCCCCCAAGTGTCAAGAGAAGAATCATTTTTGAGTATACCTATCACACTGGCCAAGGGTAGTTTTTTATTTGTTTCGCAACACATTTTGAAAGTTGATGTACATCACAATCCAGACAGCATCTCCTGGGAATCATGTTTGGAAATTTTAGGCAGAAATACCCTTGTTTATTTTCTACACTCCACCTCTCCCATATCCAATTCCCTGCGAAGAGAATAATTCGCCTGTACATTCATATAATGACTGAAAGTGCACTTAATGGACTAGAGAGGCTTTTTAACAAGCTGGGACAGGCTCAGCTCCCACTTTCGAGTTGTTAGAGCTTTTGACTTCGGTGGCATTCACCAGGTTTATGTAGTCTGGGTTTTTTTCTATGAAAACAAAACATAATTAATGAATTGGATTTGGAAAAAGTATAAAATATACCACTTACCTCTACACACTAGCAGAAGGACTGCTGTAATAAGAAACCGAGCAGTACGCATGACTATTAATCCAAACGGGTACATGCGCAAACGCTTGAATATTTTAATGCGGCCGGTAAAATCCAAACGTCTCGGTGTAGTCCCGGATCTCTAACAGATTACCTCTCTGACGAGCAGACTCCAAAGAAAAGTCCTGACATGTCAATGTAATGTATTTCTGATGATTTTGATGAACAGGATGAAGAAAGGCGCGTCGACGTGCCCTTCACCTCATTCACGCATCCAGCGCCTGGGTATTGACTCCAGTGTCGATCTCTCTTCTGTTCAGAAAAGTGAGTTAAAAAAGAAATCCTGTTATCAGTACTGAGCTGGACCTGTAAAAAAGAGGACAGCTTCGTCTTCTGAACGCGCTACATATCTTGCCATCGCCATGCGCAATGTGAAATCGGAAGCATTAACAGAGGCGTTGCGACACGCGCCATCTGTGGCTCATACAATGCTGAGGAAATGCAAGTCAGTTACATCCCGAGCAGCACAACAAACTGTAGTACGCAATAACATGCCACAGTAGGTGGGGTGAAGAGTACTAGAATCGCTGTGGCTAAAAAGGAGTGACTACAACAAACAAAAGTTATTCAAAAAGACCCGAAATTGTGCATCAGCAACTGGTTGATCCTGAGTCACTGAAATGGGTTTATAAATCCTGGACCAATGGGCAGGAACCTAAGCCACATCCCTATCCTGCTCTGCGTCAACCAATACTTAGACCGTGACTGCCCTAACCCACAACCCAACACATGCATAATGCATATATTACTACTTTGTCCGTCCATTAAGTGTTTGTGAGTGGTTGGAAATAAAAGCCTTACCTTAAAGCGACTGGCTACTTTCCTGCTTTTCATCTCAAGAGCTTATCCATCGAAGTGAATGTGACAACATGTTGAGCCTGTCTTTTTCGGCCCATTTTAGCTTGGAGTTCATTTTAATTCAACCCATAAAAAAAGTTTCACATGCTCAGTGTTTTCCTTTTGCAAGTTTTATTTGATAGACTCATTGTTACACTTAACATCTGTAATCAAACCTTAATCCTAACCCCATGGTTATCCATGTATTATGGAATTGTGAGTTCTGGTCTCCTATTGTAATTAATATTATTATTATTATTGTTTATACACTTACCATCCACTGTAATCTGCTTATTTAATCACTTATCCTACCATCCAATCATGTGGCAGTGGTGTAATGCACAAAATGTTGCAGCAAGTCAAGAGCTTGTGTTAATGTCTACACCAATCAGCTATAACATTATGACTACCTGCCTAATATTGTGTTGGTCCCACTTTTGCTGCCAGAACAGCCTTGACCCGTTGAGGCATGGACTCCATTAGATCCCTGAAGGTGTGCTGTGGGATCTGGCACCAAGATGTTAGCAGCAGATCATGGGCCTCGATGGACCCCACCTCACAACTTACAGTACTTAAAGGACACTTTTGATAGATACTGACCACTGCAGACCGGGAACACCCCACAAGAGCTGCAGTTTTGGAGATGCTCTGATCCAGTGGTCTAGCCATCACAATTTGGTCCTTCATCAAACTCGCTCAAATCCTTACACTTGTCCATTTTTCCTGCTTCTAACATCAACTTTGAGGACAAAATGTTGACTTGCTGCCTAATATATCCCACCCACTAACAGGTGCCATGATGAGGAGATATTCAGTCTTATTCACCTGTCACTGCTCACAATGTTATGGCTGACCGGTGTATATCAAACATCACCATGGGGAAAACTGCCTGATTAACTGAACACATACAAACATATGCTTGATGAGAGATATCAGAGGATAATGACCATTTCTGCTCACCATGGTTGTAAAGAGAAATATGAGGTATCAGCTCAAACCAATCTGACCATTTGCCTCTGAAATACTCAAACCTGTCCCAGTCACAGAGATCACACTTCCCATTCTGATGTTTGATGTGAACATTACCTGTAAGGTATACAAGTGTTCCTAGAATAGTGGACAGTGATCAGAGTTACTGAATAGCTTCAACACTCCCTTGTGGGCTTGTACCTATGCTGAATCACAGACAATTTTCACATACAATATTTCTTATTAATCCTCCACTTATCTGTCTCTAGTTAAAAAAATAAACAAAAGTAAGGACCTCACTGGTCAACAATGAATAATTTCACAAAGAATTTCAGGTCCTGTGAGCATACACAGCTTTGTGTTTATATGCATTATATTGTTTATGACACTGTAATTCTCCCTGGGCACAAATCCAGTAGGTCTGGGCAGCAATCCATCTCTGGCCCCATCAGATCCATTACAATCTAATGAAATTAACTTGTAATTGTCCCTTCCCTCTTAAAGCAGAGATGGTGAGCACGCAAACACAGGCTTTCACCAAAGTCAAGAAATGAGCATATGACAGAATTTAATATTAAATACCACTGATTTTCTCAAAGCGTCTTGCAAAACAATTCCCTTGCTGAAAAAATGGGCTTTACCTTAGTGCAACAAGCTGCCAAAACACATGCTGACCTGGTCGAACTGGTAAACAAGAGCAGGAAGGAACTCAAAATACTACAAACACTACATCATAGACAAGTTTTTAATAAAAAAAAAAAATAGCCCTGGGTACATTAAATGACCACTGATAAATGGCTAGAGGACATCTAACACACATTATGCATGGTGCACTAACAAAATAAATACCTTGACTTTTGGTGTTTAAAACCATGCAACATGCAGAATTCCTTCTTTCTCAATTAAGTGAAGATGTACATTCTTCCTAACTATCTTTTTTTTCTCCTGACATATTCCAAATATTTAAAACAATATTGATTCATATTATTTGCAATTAAAAACCCCTACACCATCCCTGCATATCTTGTATAGTCCTCTATACAATACAGCCAGGTCCATAAATATTTGGACGACCACAAAGCTATCATCATATTACTATAATCCTAATATATAGGATTTTAAAATAATGAATGAATATTACAAAAAGAATTCAGACTTTCAGGTACAATTCAGTGTAACAGTGTAGGAGTCACTGCAGTTTTTATAGTGACCTGGTGTGTGTCCTTCCCTCATTCTATAATCAGCAGATAAAAGGTTTAAAGATGATTTTAAACTTGTGGCCTTTGTTTTCCGTTACTGTTAACTCTCCATAGTGATCTGTCACTGCAAGTAAAGCAAACAATCATTAGGCAAAAGACAGCAAAATAACCCCATTAGTGAGAGCAAATCAAGTAAACCATTGGATAGCCTTAAAAAACAGGAACACCCGATAAGAGCCAAAAGCCTGTACAGTACTGGAGCTTCATCCTATGGACAGATGAGAGAAAGGTAAACTTGTTGCAGAACGATGGGAAGAGAGGAACATGGAGAAGAGCTGGAACTGCTCATGATCCCAGGATTTTGGTGTAGATATGTAAGGTTGCTCGCTGAACTGGTTTCTTTGTAAATGTTGTGACTTGTTTGTTTGTGAGTGCAGACATAAGAAGCAAGAATAATTCTGGACTTAACATCATCTGCTCAGCCCCATTACACAGCATGCAACAGCACACTCAAAAAAATATGCTAGATTTACTTAAAAACAATTTTTGCAAGCCCCCTTTCAAGTCATTTTCACATGGAATTTGAAGCAATCTTAACTAAAAATCTTTAGTAGCTGAGACTTAAACCTTTGATTATCCAGCAAACATTTTTGCTGAAATTTACTGGGTGGTGAAACAAAATATTTTAAAGTTTTTACCAATAAATTTAAGCAATTTCCACCATAAAAGTTTTGTTTAATCCAAAACATTCTGTAACATTATACTTGTGTTAGATGAACCAAGATTTCCTTCAAGAAATGCCTGTGATAAAACGAGAGAGAATAAGAGACAGAGAGAATAAAAAATGATTCAATATAAGTATTAAAAAAATAATAAAAATTGTTTAAAAAACATCAGCTCAGATTTTCCAGTATGAATGAAATGTATGGTGATTAACAAAGCTATGAAAGATATTCAGTGAAGAAAGTCAAGAGCAGAGTTATCCGATTGTCTTGTGTTTTTTTTTATTAGCATAATTAGCATAATAGGCTGAGACCATGTTAAGGCCTAATGGAAGGACTTAATATACTGAAACATCTGTTAACGTTTACTAAAGATATAAACATCCTTTCCTGTAAAAGCAGCTAGATGTGAAAAAGAGCAGTAGAAGTTAAAGTCAGAATAGCATGCTAGTTTAAACGGTCATGGTGATAATGAAGAAATGCAGTGTTACACAAGCATGTGTGTGTCTACAGATCAACATCCAGAACTCGCACTGCCATGTGAACATACACCATGTCCTACAGTATGTAGGTACGAATATTACAGAAGTGACACTGACAGAAGCAGTGCACCATGGGTGCACCACAAAGCTGGGTTTGTGTAAAATGGACGCAGCAAATTGCTGGAATGAAAATCAAGTCACATGCTAATCTGATTGCTCCTAAAAAATTGGGCTAAATTGACTAAACTCCACATTGTTGAATTCCTCATCATTACTAGTCATTGTTCTTTATTATTCAAAATAAACCATAGACTGAATATATTATATAACAACTGCAGCTTTAAATGAAGTAATGTTCAAAGCTACATTTCTGAATTAAAATCTGATTTAATAAAGCCATGTTTGCTGAGGCCAGACATCAGTTTTTACAGTGTGCAGATGGACAATGACCTGAAGCACATTTGTCCAGTCATGTTTAATCCCTAGATGATGAGAGTCAGGTGACTACATAGAGAAACCACATCTAGTTGGTTGTAAATCCCTTCAAATGAAAACGATGATGCAGAAGACCTGACTTGGTAGCCTTTCTAACCATATTAGTGATTTAATAAAGTTAACATGGAAACCATATTCCATACATCCAATGCTCCTCCTACTCATTCACTGTAGACAAAACTATCAAACCGGACATCAGATTAGTACATGATTATATACATTTAATAATGACTTCTCAAATCAGCAACTCCTCTTTTTTCCACTCCCCAATCTACTGTTAGGCCCTGTTTACAGCATACTGTGGACTGATTCTGTGTCAAACCTATTTATCTTGTACCCAATGGAACTGTACCTTGTATGGAGGAAGAAGCAGTACCTGAAACTGTACCTTCACAGACTGCAGTGAGTAAAACTGCATCGCTATAATGAGAGAGTATAGCCTGTAAAATACACAACACTGCAGAGGAAAACTTTTGTTGTGTGAATTTATTAGCACTGGGGAACAACAACTATTTTCCCTCCTTCAAAACAAATGCCTTCACACTTAAACTGTATCTGGAACAAACAAACAAACAAACAAACAAACAAACATCTCTTTTAAACTGAATACATTAATAACAAAAAAAGTACAAAAAGTACTAAAAAATTAGTCCCAGTCTTCATCAGGTCCTACAGCAGTGCTCTGAGATGGTTGGGGTGTATGGTCCTTCAGGAAGGATGCACCCTAAACACAAAAGAGCACATGTTGAAAAATCATAAGAACTGAGGTTCACAAAAGCAAAAGTAGGACGTTCGGTGAAAATGTTGTTACCCTGCGAGTGTCAGTGGAGGCAAACACTTCACCACGTGGGTTGAACCCTGAGGTACCATGGGCACTGAATGCAATTTCCTCCAGCCATGAAGGCACTTCCTGCTGCGCCTGAACAAAAGAGGAAACCACTAAGTTTGAATACTCTTGAGAGACAGAAAAAAGTAGGTCCTGTAGAAAATTCTGGCATTAATGAAATCACAAACCCCTGAGAGGACTTTGACCAGAGAGCGAGCTAGAGGAGTGTCAGACTGTGGGTCAAAGAAGGACACGGCTCTTCCTGTGTTTCCACATCGGCCCGTTCTCCCGATGCGGTGCACATACTCGTCAATGTCTTTGGGCAAGTCAAAGTTCACCACATGCTGGACATGCTCCATGTCCAGACCTCTAGCAGCGACAGAAGTCGCTACCAGCACAGGACATCGACCTGTCCGGAAGTAACTGAGAGCTTTCTCCCGTTCTCGCTGTTCCCGATCGCTGCTCACAAGGAGAAAGACAATGCTTTTGAAGACATTTAAACTTTTATATACATAAACATACACAGAATGTCAGGGTAACTTGCTGAAAAATGTAACTGATGTTCGAACCAGATTAGGAACTAGACATTGCTTGGTGTGTCTGCACAGGTACATACCCATGGATGCTAGTCGTGGGTACGTCTTCCTGACAGAGAAATGTTGCAATGAAATCTGCATATCTCTTGGTCTCTACAAAGACTATTGTCCTCTCTGCCCCTGAGGATAGCAGAACATTACATTTACATTCCCATTTGACCACAGGATATTTGTTTGCCTCAACTCTACTTTGCATTTTGCAACTGTAATTGCAGGCAGGTCTCCATCATATGATTTTACACAAGAGATGTATCTGCTCTGCTAAACATCTGCTTATCTGATTAATGAAAAGTGCAATATACATTATATAAATAAAACATAAGATCAAGAGGACTAATGCTTTTTTGTTTTGGCTCTGTGTCAAATATTAAAATCTGATTTTTTGAAAGGAATAAAATGCTGCAATTCCACCTATATACATCCAGGCAAAACACTACAGCTGGCAAGATCTGAATATTTCCAAGCTTATTTCTTAGTTATACAGCAGTTAGTTCCGGTCCACTACTTTGATTAGATGAGCAGCAATTCTTATGTGCAACAGAAGCACACTGGGACGGTTTGGGTCACTCTGCTGTCTGATCAACAAATTCAGCAACAGTCCCACTGCAACCATCACTACAGTACAGTTAATGATGACATCAGCAGACTGAGCAAAGGTCAAATTTTTCAGGAATTTAACTTCAGCCTTAATAAGACAGCTTGTCTGATTAAGATGCAAAGAAAGAAGGGAAGACAATTTTGCCAAATTTATTCTCCAATTCATCCCAAAGGTGTTCTATGGGCTTGAGGTCAGGACTCTGTGCAGGCCAGTCAACTTCCTCCACACCAAACTCACTCATCCATGTCTTTATGGACCTTGCTTTGGTCACTGGTGTGCAGTCATGTTGGAACAGGAAGGGGTCATCCCCAAACTGTTCCCACAAAGAGCAGGAAATTGTCCAAAATGTCTTGGTATGAAGCTGAAGCAGTTCCTTTCACTGGAACCCCTGAAAAACACCTGAATTCAATGACTTGGAGGGGTGTCCCAAAACTTTTGAGAAAAAAAAAAAATATAGTGCATCTTTAACTGGAATGTACAAATCCATGTAAGCTAGCAAGACCACTGTAAGTCAATCAGTGAGTGTGGTGTCTCTGGAATCCACAAAAACTGTCAGGCTTTACAAAAATAGGAAATTTAAAGCAAAACCATTCACATTACTGAATACATAACATCCAGGTCTGTTTAGAATATTTCATTAATAATACAATGTATAGTAATATTTCAGAATGAATCAGTCATCACTAGGTCAAGTTGGGGTCACCTGTGGTCTTCAGCAGCTCCAGCAGCTTCTCCCTCTTTGAGTACTTGGTGACTTGAAGGATGAGCTGCTTTATGTCACTGCAGGCTCCTCCCACAACTCCCACCGCCAGGAAGAGATAATCCACTTTCAGAAAACAGGCTGCCAACCTGGAACACAGATAAAATTGTTTTAGTGAATTTAATGAAAATGTTTACAGCATGGTATAGACTGTTAGGCATCTGACCATAACAGTAATAGAATATACTCCACACAATGTGTTCAAGATGTGTGCAACATACTATAAATCAGTTTAAGTTACTTTTTCATTTTGGAAAAGAATTAGCTAGCTTCTCAAAGAATTAGCCAGCTGCCAATTCATATCCACCAACATTCTTTACTAAAAATGATGGGATCATTTACAACCAAGTGGCTTCCAGAAACACAGTTTAAGTAGTAACCCTGATAGTGTGTTAACCAAAATATGAAAATGACAGACCTTTGAATATCCTCTGGATAGGTGGCACTGAACATCAGGGTTTGCCGCTCTTCTTTAGAAGGCATTCCTGAAGAGTTCACCAGCTTTCGCATGTCTGGCTCAAAGCCCATGTCCAGCATCCGGTCAGCTTCATCCAGCACCAAATAACGCACTTTACTCAGTCCAACCTGGGCAACACAAATGAGCAAATTAACTGCAACATGCAGCCTTCACTTAGGGACTGCTAATTATGCAAAACTACTAAGTACTGAAAATATATATATTATATATACACACACTATATGTATATATTTAAAAATACAGCTTTCATTTGCTACAAACAGTTTTATTGCTAAAATAAGCCACCAAAGGTTCAAGACCAGACTGAATGGTGGAAAAGGCTTAATGTTTTGTGTGGAGTCCATGCGTACGTGACTGATAAATGAGCTCCATAACATTGCAACATCAGAGGGTTGTGCAATGCAGTCTTAGATGCACTAATTGTGCTAAAAGCTCCTGCTTACTGAGTGAACTATACTAATGACTGACATTACAGTATCATTTTACATTACATCACCAGAGGATTTGCTATTTTCCATCATAGTAGTGAAATGTGCTGTAGTTTAATTATATGAACAATCGGGATAGAGGTCAAGAGGAAGCTCCAAGTAATTCTCAGATGAAGTATCATACAAATTTATCAAATATAATTGGGTTACTGTTTCTGTAGCTAAATAATTACATTAACTAATAGTTTGTTATTAATGCAAAATTATTGGGTAGGGGGACCCCAGGCCAAATAATATGTTACTACCACTATCAATTATAAGCCCCAGTGAAGCAGAATCATTTTGTTGATTGAATAATGATTTAAAATTCTAGTTTGCAGCTCATCATATTTTAAGATGCCAAGTTTCAATTACTGAAACTACAAATGTTCCTCTCAAGGTAGTACTTACTTGGAAAATTCTAATACCCTGAATTTTAACTAAATATTTACTAATATATCAACTCTCAGAATGAATGTAAATTACCTTTCCACGCCCAATAATGTCCAGCAATCTTCCAGGTGTCCCACACAAGATGTTACAACCCTTCAACACTTCTCGGATTGAAAATCCGGTGTTTGTGCCACCGTAAACCACTACAGGACGCACACAAGTGCTACAAGAGATGTGTTCCAAAAGTGTTTTAGTCTTTTGTGGTAAATTACATCATAATCCTAGAGAATTACACTAGAACATTAATCCTATGACAAAGCAGCTCAAGAAACTTGCCAAAGTGCCATTTGTTTCATATGCATCACTTTGAGAGACAAAAAAGAATTATGTAAATGTTTAAGACAGGTTTTATATACCCATAGGCAAACTTGCGGGCCTCTAGGTAAATCTGATAAATGAGTTCCCTGGTGGGGGCCACAATGATAACTTCAGGCTCCTGCACCTCGCTGAACTTGCTGCTTGCCGCAGCGTTGCTCATGAGATGCTGCAGAATAGGCAGCAGGAACGCAGCCTGAGGAAGGCAAAAATAAATAAATAAAACCATTAAAAAAAAATTGCTAACCCACACAGTTGATTTTTCCAGTTTTAACCACTTAGGGTGATGACCATGATCATTTACAGTAAGCAATCAGCACAAACACAGCAAGTCACACTAAAGCAGTACTTGAAAGCAATGCATCAATTTATTGCAACTTTTAAATCCTGTAGAAAAATATTGTTCCATAATACTTAAAAAACAAATTATATTACACTAAGTGACATATCACCATTCTAAAACTATTTCTAATCAGTGTGTGTTACAATATTGATGATAATGCTAGATAAAATGTACTGTGACAAAATTCAGAGTAGCACTAGGTCCGCAACTTAGGAAATGAGCTGTAAATGAATCAAAGCCAGTATGAGCTTTCTGCTATATAATCAGCAAAGCAAGCGTGTTTAATATATATATAGGATTTCATCAGATAACCCATTAAGCAGGGCATGAATAAATAAATCTCATGCCATACATCTGAGTGAGGACTCACCGTTTTTCCAGATCCGGTCTGGGCACAAGCCATAAGATCCCTTCCGGCAGAAATGATGGGAATACCATGCTTCTGAACGGGTGTAGGCTTCTCGTATCCTGATTTGGCGACATTTCTGTTAAGAGTCTCACAGAGTTGAGCTTCTTCAAATGTCTAGAAGCATGTGCAAAAAGACAAAAAACAAACCCCACAAGCTTTTGTAACTGAAATGTAATTAAAGGAATCAAAACCATTTGCAGAAAAAAATGAAAGCACAATGAGATGTTAAAATGAAGATCTCCACTCACCATAATTGCTTTGGGCGGGTTGCTTCCACTTACATCTACAAGGATATCATCATACTTGTCAAAGTTGACGCCTGTTGCGTAGTGGGCAAAAACTGCGTTCTCTTCTTCTGGTGGTGGAGGGGGTATATAGCTGACCTTGGCTCCTACAGGATAAAGACTGTGTGTATTTTTTATCAGTCACTAACAGTGTCTCAGGTACTAATATATGAGGAATTACAAACCTGCAGATGTACCACCTTCTTTTTCCTCACCATCCTTCTGTAATCCTAATAAATTAACAGAAAACGACAAGTTAAATCTCAATCCCTTCCAATTACAGTCATTTACAGTACAAAGTTACCTCTTGAAAACACCTCCTCATCCCGTCCTCTGTACCCTAAATATATTTAAACAAATAGCAGTGTGAAAACAGACACTAAAGCTCCATTAAGATTAGTTTATTTAATGATTTTGGTAAAGGATTTACCATAAAAACAACATCCAGACAGCAATATCATTACCACAGTAAATGCAGAGGAACACCTAAGTTTAACCCTGGATGATTAGAGCTTAAATGACAGCTCTTCAAAAACCTGCTTTTTACACACATTTTCAAGACAATTTCAGTTGTGTATTATATGAAGAGCAAGAATCATGCAAGACAGTCACCTCCACCAAAGGACCTTCTGCCTTCAATGTCACCATCTAAGACAGAATGAGAAACAAATGGTAAAGATCACGCATGCTGAAACAGATAAATCTCTATTCTGCTGTGTGCTTACCTGCTCTACACCCTATTTGTTCGTACCTTGTCGGAAAGCGCCACGCCCTCCACTCGCCCCACACCCACCTCTGCCACTAAAGTCACTTTTAAAACCTGCAATAATAAAAAAACCACCACATCAGCATATTTTCAGAAATATTCATTGCTCATATATACTGACAAATCTCTGGGACCTTTTACCTCTATCGTTGTCATTTTCATCACGGTCTGATAGAGAGAAACAGACTACAAGAACATGCTCACTATGGCTTAAACAAAGTGAATAAATAATTAAAGGGCATTAGATTACCAGAGTTAAAGGAATTCCTAAATCCTCCTCTTCCTCTTCGTCCTCGTCCTGCCATCACATTAAAGATCAATACACAGCTATAAGAAGGAGTTTTACCCAAACTAGGCCCTGAATACTTGCCTCTGCCTCCACTTCCCCTGAATCCACCACTATTCCAGGAGCTGCTACCATCAACTACAAGCAAAGACACAGTTCTAAGTCTGTCACAGTGGTGTGCTGTATATGAAGGTTTAAATCATCAAGGCCTACTAACCTTCTTCATTTCCATTTTCATCAAATTCTGCATAGAAATGCAAACAGTTACACATCTCTTACAAAGCACAATCAAAAAAGCATGAAATAAGAGAGACAAAAAGGAACCTGAACGGAAGCTCTTGAAGCCTGCACCTCCTCCTCTACAGCCCCGACCTGATGGTGGAAACATCTATGAATAATTTGGTTTAACACTTAACAATTGTGTTCCTTTAAAACACAGACCAAGAGACTCACCCCTGCTGCCTCCTTGAGTCCCAAAACCACCATCACCATTTTCACAAGGACTTTCCTCTTTGTCTAGAAACACATTAGTACATTCCTCTTTAGATCACACAGAAACACTATGTGGTTAAACGTTTGTGAATACCTGATCACACCCACATGCCACAAAGTTTAAAGCCTAATGTACTGTATAGCATGTCCTTGTTTGCTGTAGCATCAAGATTTCCCCAAAACGAAGAGACTCAAACATTGCTTCAGCATGACAATGGCCTTGTAAACAAGGCAAGATCCTCTAAAACAGTTTAGTTTATTGTGGAAGAACTCGAGCTGCCCGAGCCCTGACCTCAATCCCACTGAACACCTCTGGATGAACTGAAACACTGACTTGACCCCAGGACCTTCATGTGACATCAGTAGCTGGCCTCACATATCTTTTAGCTGTAGGGATTTGGTCATTTGTCCCAGAAGGTCATAACAACAACAAAGGCTTGAAAATGTGATGGTCAGGTGTCCACATCAGTCATATAGTGTATGTAAAAGTCAAATTAGTGGATTATATAGCCAAATATAAAGATAGTGTTTACAACTAAAATTTAATACATAAAAAATGACTGAACATAAAGTACCTCTTAGTTCTGATAATATTCATGACTGCCTACCGTTGATGCTTTTAAAGCTGCTTTGTTGGCTTCCACTGTTCCAGGAGTTCCCAGCATTCCCTGATAAATGCAAAACGAACAATAGAGCTCTCTACACACACACACACACATCCTACCTACATAGAAAAACCAAGCAGCTTGATAGATATGGGCAATCCCATGCAATTATCAACCTATCCATGGAAAAACTAACTGGTAAGCCAAATACAGTTTAATTGCTCTAATTACATTTGAGAGGAAGTTGCATCTAATCCCACACAGAAATGGTTTCAACTGACCATTTTCTCGATTAATTTCTTCTTAATATCAGCTAAAGCTAAGAAAGGACAGCTAACCAGATTCTAAAACAGAAATTTAATCAGAAAAGCAGATGTAAAGACAATTTCTTTTCCAAACAATAAGTAATAAAAACACAATTGACATTAGTGCTATAAGAGCACATACTAAAACTGTACCTCTATCCCAAAACACCTACACATGTGATGTCTCATCCATAATACAGATAAAGTTCAGCATCTTAAATAGCTACATGAACATATAGTCTTTTATCAGTACGCTTTCTTTAGGAAAGCTTAACATCTTCAAGATTGTACAAACACAGATTTCCAAATTAATGAACTTTAGTAAAGCTGGAATTGTCAATTTTCACACCAAACGTACTTAAGAGCTCCATTTCTAGTATAGTTTGATATCGGAATATTTTAAGATGAATGAAATGTTTTACCAAATATCATGTTGCTCACCACAGGGCTCTGTAGAGAGGACAAACATATTTTAAAAGAATTAACATCCTGTAGATTACTGTACATCATATACTGATTAGCAAGCTATAAAGACTTTAATCTCTAATGTTTGCTGTGTAGAGTTTCGAACTCTTGAACTTAGAAAATAGAAAAAAGACCATTCCCATTGTTTCACTGCAAAATGAATTAAGAAAAAGCAAAGCAGTACACTACACTATATATGATTAAATAACGGAGAGTCTATAGGATTGTACAGATTCTCTCCACAGGAAATAAACGTGTGGCTTTTGCAGAGTAAAAAAGAGAATATATAATAATCCCCTACTGCATGCTGCCTCTGAAATAGTGTCTATTTCTATAACACACCATAAACATGGAATAAACACAGAAAGGAAAATGAAGCAACATGCTGAAGGCTAGCTTACGGCCTGGATGTGAACACAATGCAGCCATTCAGTTATCAGCACTGGCTATTGTCTGAAACTAATTTCACTCTGTATGGGTCAGTCACGTGTCTTTATGCATTATTAATCCACAGATTGAGACAGGTGACAGATGGCTGTTATACCCTTGTAGGGAGGGTGCGGACATTTTTCCTGCCATAATTTGGCTCCACTGGTTCCCTTCGTGTGAAGTGTTGCTGCAGAATAATAAATAAAATCCTTTCATCAAATTTATCCTAAGAAGGATTTCTGTTCTGATGGAGACAACATCTATAGGCCAGATAAACACTGCAGGATTCACGAAAGAAAAACCAGATGCCCAGACATCCATGGGATGTCCAGACAGAGAACCGTGAGTGGTCAGTCCAGAGAACACGTCTCCACTGCTCTAGAGTCCAGTGTCGGCGTGCTTTACACCACTGGATCCGACACTTTGCATTACACTTGGTGATGTAAGGCTGGGATGCAGTTGTTCGGCCATGAAAACCTGTTCCATGAAGCTCTCTACGAACTGTTCTTGAGCTAATCTGAAGGCCACACAAAGTATGAAGGTCTGTAACTATTGACTCTGCAGAACTCTGTGCACTTCAGCATGTGCTGACCTCGCTCCGTTATTTTACACGTCCTACCACTCCGTGGACTGAGTTTCTGTTGTTCCCAATTGCTTTCACTTTGTTATAAAACAGTTGAGCGTGCAATATTTAGTAATGAGGAAATGTCATGAATGGACTTATTGCACAGGTGGAAACCTATCACAGTACCAGGCTTTAATTCACTGAGCTCCTGAGAGCGAGCCATTCTTTCACAGATGTTTGTAGAAGCAGTCTGCATGTCTAGGTGCTGGATTTTATACACCTGTGGCCATGGAAGTGACCGGAACACCTGAATTCAATGATTTGGAGGGGTGTCCCAAAACTTTTGCCTATAGTGAATATACATGTGTGTGTGTGTGTGTGTGTGTGTGTGTGTGTATATATATATATATATGTGTGTGTGTGTGTGTGTGTATATGTGTGTGTAATATATATATATATACACACACACACACACACTTATTGTCATGCTAATGTCTTTACATGGAGCCAGTTACCTGCTCGTCTTCCTCCCAGTCCTCCATAGCTGTAAACGGTGGATAAGAGCTAAAAGAAAGAAATTAGAGATATTAAATTATAAGTTTTTAGCCATCTTTGAGTTTTGTAGCTGACGGAAATGGTGACACGCCACAAACCTGGCGTCGAATATATCTTAAAATAGCTGTCAGAAATTCACCACTTTTACATTAGAAGTTTAATAAAGGTCTTACCTGTTTTTTGTACACATTTCCCAACATTTTACTACTTTATTTTTAGTAAAATTGTTAAATAATCTTAGTTATCGAGCTTCTGTCACGGGCCTGTCATTAGCTAGCTATCCGATTTTAGTTTGCTAAGCTCCGTGTATTAGGCTAAGTACAATTAAACAAGTTTAACGGATGAATACAGGCATGATTGTCGATTGTAAACGTCTAAGAAATAACTCTGAAATAATATTTACACCTTTTTATTAAATAAAACACGATATCGAACTGCGTTATAAGCACGCGCACCTTCCGCTCTCTCTCTACAGCGACATGGCGGTTTCCCTCCAAACAGGCCTCCACTGTAATTTAGCATTTATTTAACGAACAAAGCCGAAAACTATCGCTTCATAACAAGGAACTTTTACATATCGTGTGTAGAAATTAGATTTTTTAGTATTTACAATCATTACAGATCCAAAATAACCCACGATAATTAACCTTTCATGTATTAACGATACAGCTCGCATTTTAAATGGTGATATTAAAGCTATTTTGAATATATTTCAATAGCTCATTCACAATAATGTGTTTACTTTAAAGAAACAAAAGAAAAATTGCCTTTAAACTTTGAGATGCGTCTCGGACTGTGATCTTCACTCTGAGGAGCGGATCGATGAAATGGAGAGAAGAGGCGAGAGACACCTGGGGGAGGGGGGAGGGGGGTATAGACAAGGCGTGATGCAGCCTTCATTAGCTATCACAATTACTGTTAATAAGAGTTGTCAAGTTTACGATAGATAGATAGATAGATAGATAGATAGATAGATAGATAGATAGATAGATAGATAGATAGATAATTATTATTATTATTATTATTATTATTATTATTATTATTATTATTATTATGAAATCATAGGCTCTAGTCCTGGTGTTGTCTGGTCAGTGGGAGGTCAGTACAGTTGTGACAGTAGGATGACCCAATATCCAGTCTAAATGTCTTTTCAAAGTGACAGTTGGGGAATTCCCCTCTGCTCCTGATACAATTCCTTCCTTATATCACACTAAACCATTTTAAAACACCTGATCACAATTAGTTTTTCCCCAAGTATATTTAGAATTCCTCATTTTTCTTCATTTTACTGTATTAAAAGCCTGAGTGTCCTGACCATGGTCACAGTGTGCATTTTGCCCACATTTGTTTGTCATTGTAGTTGTATCTTTCCTCGTCTTTGGGCTGGTACTCTGAAGCATACAACTTTTGTATTTTTATTGTGGATTATTTACCTAGAAAAGTGTGAACAGACTAAAGTATTACTCTAAAAGGAGATTTAACTGTTTTAGTGATATGTTAAAAAATCAAAATGTGGCTTGATGGTCAGGTGTCCACATACTTTTGGTGAAACAAAATTACTTCAACTAAAAGACTGAGTAATTTATCACGGTGGTAAATTAGTTAAATTGAGGAGCACGTGAAGGTAGGGTGTCATCTTTGCCTCTTACAATGCTTACATGCTTACAATGTGATGGTACAACATCTTAAATATCACTTTAAAAACTGAATTATTTAAACATTTATTTATTGAAATGTTACTTAAATGATTCAAATAGGCAGGTGCTCACTATTCCCGGCTATGAGCTGTATAATGTACTTGATAGAGGTAATAAAAACCTGTGTTTCCAAACACTGTTGTAACTGCATTCAATAATCAGCAAATAGGCGTTAGGGAGTTTCCTCGTACTTCCTACAAAATATCGCGTCGACTTGCAGGTGCATTATGGGTAATGTAGTTCACTTGGATTTCCTATTCAATACTATTGTGCTGTATTCGAGTGACACTTTCACTACATGTCCCACAAGGACTTTAAAGCGGCATTCAATTCACGTGTCCCTTCCAAAACAACTTACTTTGCCAGCATATTTTTGTTTGCTGGGGAAGAAAGTAACACTATCCCACTGTTCATCAGGTACGTTAACAAAAATGAATGAAATTGTAACATTTAACTTAATTAATGGCGCTGAATTTTGTTTAGTAAATAGCCGGGCTTGAGCAAAACAATCAGTGACTCGGTTAGCATTGAAGCTAAAGGTATTTGTATAATATCAGAGATAGTGTCTAATATTTATATTATAAATAAGATTACAATCTACTAAAAAGCTTAGATTTTTTCCTCATCGCATGTTATGGCATGTTTTTGCCATGTCTGAGAACATTTTTAATATCCCTAGTCCTGCTTTTACTTTCTTAACATCATTTAACTTTCACAAACAAGTTTTCTGTTCACACTGGTAAATATTTCACCTCCTTTAATCCGAATTAAATGTATACAGTATCAAGTAAACAGTGTGAATCGTTACTTGTTCTTGTATTTCATTCATTTGTGCAAACATTTAATATTCAGCACTCCATAGTCTGTATTAATAAAATCTGGTGATTAGTGATGATATTTCTATCACAAAATACATTCCCTTAAAAATTTCTTACTACAGAAATGAAATATAGGATAAGCAAAACCTTAAGTGTAATTTT
Organism: Hemibagrus wyckioides; assembly: GCF_019097595.1. NCBI lineage: Eukaryota > Metazoa > Chordata > Actinopteri > Siluriformes > Bagridae > Hemibagrus > Hemibagrus wyckioides. The sequence continues at coordinate 814,856 of NC_080725.1, forward strand.
TTCAGTTTCTAGTTGGTTTCTTATTCCTGAAAATACCAGTGTTTTTAAAGGAAAAACTAACAATATGCACAGTGATCTTAAAAAAGCTGAGTTGAAATATTAAAAAGTACGAAATCAATTAAATGTCCTCACCTAGTTATATTAAACTCTCCTTTGATGGACTCTCCTCTTTATCAGCACTCACTGGCTCTGCTTTACATAATAAATTTGCTTTGTATAATGTGTACACATTGGTCGTGTATTAGTTCAGAAAGTTCTAAACTTTTGGGGTTTTTTTATTTTAATGAGCTGTAATCGAATGAGCCGATATTATAAGCTGGAACGTGTTTGTGGTTTGCTGATATTTTGAAGGTAAGGGCATGCTTTGGGCCGGACCTTTAAGCCCCTTTCTTCTGTTCCTCTATTGCACATGCTCACACAGAGACAGACAGAGTCCACCTCTCCTCCCTGAGACTTTGGTGGACTTCTGGTGGAGTGAAAGGAATCTCATTGTGGAGTTTTTGTCTCAGACACACAGTCCAGGCTGACTTGAGTTACTTTCAGTTTAATTAGTTTTATAAGGTTAGTGAACAGGTTGGCTTTTATTTAAAATGCACATCAAAGATGTCTTCATTCCTCTGCAGGAAGTGGGGAGAGTTGAGTATGCTGCCCAAAAGTTAAATGTGTTTTTGTTTTGTCCAGGAGATGAATTTCAAGTGAAGCCAGTGAATCAGAAGAGGTCATGGAGGATGATGGGAAACCTCTGCTCGGTTCTATTCAAGGAGATTACTACTCAGACCAGATTGACTTTCTGGACTCCAGACAGAGAAGGTATGAGTTTGGTTTTTTAGGTATGAACTAAAATAAAACAATACAGTCTGAAAACATGTGTTTGAAAGTGTTTATGTACTCAGTGGCCAGTTTGCTAAGTAAACCAACATTATGTATGTCTTCAGGTATATTTATTGCTTTATTACTTGCTGCCATTTTGTTGTCCAAATAGGGGGCTGACTGAATAAATGTTATTGGGTCGGTGCTTCAAAAAGAAAATTCATTTTCATGTATCCTGATGAAGTGATATGCCCTTAAACACTAACCTGCATACATCACATTTACATTTATATTTATGACATTTGGCAGACGCTCTTATCTATAGTTACACACAGAAGTGCTTTTGAAGTCTCTATCAATTCTGGTTCACTAGGTCACCGAATAATAAGAATAGCATCAGTCTAAAACTAAAAAAAAAAAAGCTTTCGAAAGTGCTAGTGTAAGTATTTCAGGAAGAGGCAAGTCCTTTGATATCATCTGAAGAATGCCAGTGATTCAGCTGTTCACACATCTAGGGGAAGTTCATTTTACCACCTAAGTGCCAGAACAGGCAAGAGTGCTATCTAGATCTTTAAGCAGAAGACATGTGTCCTGTCATGCTGCCTCATGGATTTTGTTGGTAGCAACATTATAGAATAACCAGTACTCTTAGGAGCACCACTTGCTAACACAAGCACAAGTTAGTTAGCTGATATCAACTTAACCTTCCTATAATGGACCGAATTTTTATTCTTTTCTTCCTGATTAAACACCCTTGTATTATGGATCTAGTACCTCAGGGAAAAAATGCATAAGGATCGAATTCTTTTTCAGAGTAAAGCGAGTCATTTTATCCATGCTTTACCTCTGTTCGTGTTGTCCAGCAAAGTCACAATCATGCTGACTGCAATAGAAAAATCAGGTGACTGACCACCAGCTGTAGATTCAGGTTCATGGTTAAGAGCCTTGGATTTGAACCTTCTGCTCACTAATTAATCCTCTTCATTACTCTCTCTAATAGCTGGCTGTATCTAATATCTATGCCTGTACTGTACAGTATCTGTGAGGTTGAGCCAAACATTTTTTTATTGTTATTTTTAACTCTAATTAATGCCACAGTTTTTCATATGACTCACCATTCTAGTACATTTCGGATAGAGCTGCATGTAGACCGTGATGTATTGTGCGGTCTGCCTGCACAAGCTGACATTTCAACTCCCTGACTGCTTGAACATGCCTGCACATGCTGCTATTTCTCATGAATTTCCAAGCAGAATGCAGATGTTAATTCGCCGTATTAACACACACACACACATCAGAATACGATTGAAATGTGAGAGATTTTCTTTCTATTTAAACTCGCAGCAGCATCAATGTGTTATTTTAAGCAGTCCAGCAAGAGATTGTTCTAGGAAGTGTTTGGAAGCGCTGTTGGTGTGTTTACCCACACATATGTGCTGAAATGTTTTGGATGTGTGTTGATATTAGAACTGGAATGCCTGAAGTTGTTTTCTTCACTAAAAGCAGCTGGTTTCATTTACTGAACATTGTTCCTTCCAAGATTTCTTTTGGGTATCTGATTGGATTTGGTTTCTCAGAGATGTAATCATCAGAGCACTTTATTTAGAAATAATGTTTTGAGATAGTTTGGAATTTGTGTGCATTAATGTCATGTTCCTCAAAATGGTGCTGTGTAACTTTAGTTAAATATAATTATTGTTAAAATTATAACTGTTCTAGTTAGTTACATACACTATATTGCCAAAAGTTTTGGGACGTCTGCCTTTACATGCACATGAATGTAATATGGAGTTGCCCCGCCCTTTGCAGCTATAACAGCTTCAACTCTTCTGGGAAGGCTTTCCACAAGGTTTAGGAGTGTGTTTATGGGAATTTTTGACCGTTCCTCTAGAAGAGCATTTGTGAGGTCAGGCACTGATGTTGGACGAGAAGGTCTGGCTCACAGTCTCCGCTCTAATTCATCCCAAAGGTGTTCTATGGGGTTGAGGTCAGGACTCTGTGCAGGCCAGTCAAGTTCCTCCACACCAAACTCACTCATCCATGTCTTTATGGACCTTGCTTTGGTCACTGGTGTGCAGTCATGTTGGAACAGGAAGGGGTCATCCCCAAACTGTTCCCACAAAATTGGAAACATGAAATTGTCTAAAATGTCTTGGTATGAAGCTGAAGCATTAAGAGTTCCTTTCACTGGAACTAAGGGACCGAGCCCAACCCCTGAAAAACAACACCTGAACGCAATGATCTGGAGGGGTGTCCCAATACTTTTGGCAATATAAGTGTAGGTACAAGTTGAAACGAGAGGTGAGTTGATTTGAACGTAATGTTCTTTGAACTTTAATAAACACTGTCGTGTTTATTATAGAAAGTCATTACAGTATCGTAAAGATAACATCTTGGATCTCATTGCATCAAGTTTCAGCGTAATGGAATAAAACTAGGAAAAAAGTGCAGTTTCGGAGTTTCACCTCAGGTTGGAAGCACTGACAAGGTGACTTCAACTAATCAGTGCGCTTGTCTCTGTCTCACAGGCCTTTCCATGTGGAGCCCAAGAACATTGTGGAGGATTCGGCTCAGGAGCGAGTGTCTGCTGAGGCTTCGGTGCTGAACAGCAGAGTTCATTACTATGGTCGACTGACTGCTTCATCAGACAGGCTGCTGGTAATCTATGCACCTTCTAACCTCTTTATAAAACTTAATACAAAAGAAATTTTTTTTGCTGTATTTTACTTAAACATGTGCTTATTTAGAGTGGCATCGTAGCTAGCACTGCTTCCTTCACAGGTTTTTCCTCGTGGTCTTTCATGAGTTTATGTCCATTCCTTCCACCTCCTAATAACATACACACAGGCAGGTGGAGTGGTGACTCTGTATTGCCTCTAGGGTTTGTGTCACTTACACTATACTGCCAAAAGTTTTGGGACACCCCTCCAAATCACTGAATTCAGGGGTTGGGCTCAGCTCCTTAGTTCCAGTGAAAGGAACTCTTAATGCTTCAGCTTCATACCAAGACATTTTGGACAATTTCATGCTCCCAACTTTGTGGGAACAGTTTGGGGATGACCCCTTCCTGTTCCAACATGACTGCACACCAGTGACCAAAGCAAGGTCCATAAAGACATGGATGAGTGAGTTTGGTGTGGAGGAACTTGACAGAGTCCTAACCTCAACCCCATAGAACACCTTTGGGATGAATTAGAGCGGAGACTGTGAGCCAGACCTTCCTGTCCAACATCAGTGCCTGACCTCACAAATGTGCTTATAGAGGAATGGTCCAAAATTTCCATGAAAACACTCCTTGTGGAAAGCCTTCCCAGAAGAGTTGAAGCTGTTATAACTGTAAAGGGCGGGACAACTCCATATTACATTCATGTGCATGTAAAGGCAGACGTCCCAAAACTTTTGCCAATATAGTGTACGAATGAATGGCTTCCAATCTAGGGTGTATTCCTGACTCATGCCCAGTATTCCCAGGATCCAGTACATCCTTACCTGTAAAAGGCAGTTACCGAAGCTAAATGAATGTATTCCTTTGAAATGCTCAACAGATATCTGTTTAACTGCCAAGTAAATGTATGCTTTGTATGGTTGAAGTACAGAGATAATCCTTTCCTCTTATCTTAGTCAGGAATTAGTGTTTGTTACCAGAGTGTCTAATATTTAATATTGACTTTGTTTAATATTGATTTAATGTGCGTGTTGTGAGTGTTATTCAGACTAGGCTGACCTCATCGAGACACTGAATCCATTGCATGAACTCTGGAATGATGACTTCCAAGCACTCTAATTGCACCACATGTTTGTCCTGAGGTAATGGTTTTGTTTATTGTGTCTGACCCCTGAAGGCTCCCCCTGACCATGTGATCCCTCCACCTGAAGAGTTATACGTTTACAGCCCTCTGGGGACAGCGTTTAAAGTTCAAGGAGGAGAGGGCTCTGCCAAAAACCCCAGTATTATCACTATGTATGTATTGTTGTTATGAAGTTTTCTCATTTTTACTGTATCTCATTATTACGTAACGTATTAATCAATTCCTTTTCTGTAGTTTTGCCATCTGGAATACAATGATGGGAACGTCCATACTGAGCATGCCATGGGGAATAAAGCAGGTGTGTGCTCATTTTTAGATTTCATCCAATATCCCTGGGCATCACAAGCCTGTAACTGGATTTCTCTTTTGGTTTGCAGTCTGGCTTCACCCTGGGAGTCATCATCCTCATCTTAATGGGTTTACTGACACTCTACTGCTGTTACAGAGTTTTGAAGTCAACTAAATCAATACGTAAGCCACACAGCACTTATCTCTCAGGTTTTTCTTTGTTCAGTTCTTTAACAGCACCGATGAGAAATGGGACTTGATTAAAACCAGGCCTGATTTACAGTTTTATGTTGTAAAGCACAATGATGCATTATTTTAATTTAAGAAAGTTGCTATACAAATATAGTCTTATTATTTTATACTTAGGTGCACTACACCTCTGAAAAATCTTTCAGATACACTTTTTAGAGCAGACTGGAGCATTACCCAGCTCTCAGCAATATAAATGAAGTGTGGAAGAACTCTTTAACTCATTTAGCGGGTCAGCATTACCACTAGCACCTCCCTACTCTAGCACTGCTGAGCTGTTTACTGCTGTTGGCACATGACTGCAGAAATGTGAGAATGGAAGATTCTGTACTTCCTTATGTTTCTTGCATTTATCATCATGCTTTAGGTTCCACCTTTGCTCTATTGTGTCTTGTATGGAGAGTCAGCATTTTATATGCATCAGGTCATAGGTTATGATCTCTCTCTCTCCTCTCTCTCTCTCCTCTCTCTCTCATTTTTTGGACAGAAAATAAACAGCAATTCTAGAGACAATTATTATATGAAGTTTGTGTTTTCTTCTCTTTTTATCACAGCCTATATTGATACTTCAGACTGGGAGTTTCCTGACGTGTGTAAATATTACTTTGGGAGACTGGGACAGTGGTCGAGCCTGTTGTTTTCCATGGTATCGCTGATTGGGGCAATGGTGGTCTACTGGGTCCTTATGTCCAACTTCCTGTTTAACACGGGCAAATTCATTTACAGTAAGCAGCTGTTATGTCATGCTGCTTCCATGAATTGACCAATTTTATTGTGATGAGACAATGGTTTAATGTGTCATGAGGTAAAAGTGCTTTTCCTGTCTACCACCAGACTATGTTCACCATGTCAACATGTCCGATTCAGAGTTTGGCACAAATGGAACGGAGCGAGGTTGGTATTTGTGGGATATTTCAGTTTAGGAGCTAATGATTCCTAATCTATACTGTTATGTACACCTGTATCCTTGCACATTTATGAGATCCAATCAGTCAAACATGTGGCAGTTGATAAAATGGTGCAGATACAAGGAAAGAGCTTCTGTTTACATGGCATGCAAAATGGAAAACATCCAGTAGGCATCGGTTCTGTGGGCGGAAATGCTTTGTTAATGAGGGAGGTCAGAGAGGAGTGACAGGAAGTGCAGTTTTTTTCCAGGTGAAGTGATCTCAGAATGCACAACACACCAGACCTTAGACAGATGAGCTACAACAGGTTCTGCTCATGTCAGCTGAGAACAGAAAGCCGAGTCTACAGTGTTCACAGACCTGCTCAGATCAAGATCCGAAAAACGTCTGGTCTTTTTAAAGTCTGTCAGGATTCTAAGAACCTGTGTTCACCTCAAAATTAATGAAATCACTGTTCCCCCTAATAGTGATGATTGATGTGAACGTTAAAGAAAGCTCTTTACCTGTACCTGAGTGATGTCATGAACTGTGTTGATGCCAGATGATTGGGTGATTGGATTATTCCATGAATGAGCAGGATCTCATGTTTGATCTTTTTTTGCCTGTGTATGTTTAATTTTTCATTGAAATGAAGTGATGCTTCAGCAACAGGGCTGTTAGTTGTGGGTGGGGTCAGTGTACTTATCTCCTCAAACTCGGGCAGTTATCAGTATATCTTAGAGCCAAACAGAAACTCTAGCCTCTCTGTTAATACACCTGATCAGGCAGTTAGTGTTATATCATGTTTTAGTCATGGAACCATCTTTAAATTGGTTGCTCCTGTGTTTCTGCATATACAATAAAAAAAAAATTACTAATGATAAATCAAGCTCTAACTTGTCGGACAAGTTGTCTATCCAGGTACACTCAAACAACCAAATGCTGTGTGTTCTCGCTCTGACCTCCTGTGTTTGGACGTTGTGGTTATGGATTGTGAGGGCTGCATTTGAATTTCAAACCATTCAGCTTCAACTAGCTGCCACCAAAAACACTGAATCTTTAAAATAGCAACATAATACATTCTCCTTTAAATGCAGCTCATTAGCAACATCATAAAAAAAAGCTTTTTAAAAAAAATATTAATCTTTGTGATCATGGATTTAATGTCACTCCAGAGCATGTCTATCAGTATACTCAGTGATTTAATGATTAGTGAGTTAATGCTCCATGTGTACTGTAGCAGTAATCTATTCCCATCATCTTCCCACCCAGTGGTTTGTCCATACCCAGATGTGGATCCACACAGGAAAAGCAGCAATAGTCAGCATTACATCATTGATAACAGTACAGATACAGTGTTGTTTGACCACTGGTGGAATAAAACCAAAACGATCCCGTTCTACCTTATCGTGCTGCTGCTGCCGCTGCTCAACTTTCGCTCAGCCTCCTTCTTCGCCAGGTTCACCTTTCTGGGTAAGACGACGATCCGTTTATTTATTTTGCTTTAATGATGGAACTGGTGAGCTTGTTTGAATATTGGAATTAGATATGATAATAACGTGGAACTGGTTTTTCACTGATCTTGTGGTTTGAATATCTGACGCCACTGGTCATTTCTACATGCTGCCTTTCTTTATTCTGCGTAACTGATTTGCATGTTCCTATACGGGAGTTATTGACTTTACTGTTTTCTCCGTGACATGTTTGTTTGTTTGTTTGTTTGTTTGTTTGGGAAATAACATGACTAGTCTGTTGTGTAAATGGGATGTTTTTTTTATTTCACACAGGCACAATTTCAGTGATTTACCTCATCATCTTGGTCACTGTTAAAGCTTTTCGGCTAGGCTTTCACCTGGAGTTCCACTGGTTCGATTCCACCGATTTTTTCGTCCCAGGTAAACACCAGCACCAGGTGGAGATCAATTAACAGGAGATTCTGTATTGATAAAAAAAAAAAGTAATGGATTAAATAGTCTACCTACAGAGGTTTAGCAGCAGATTTGCTGTGTATCAGTGAAGCCAGTGTTGTGTTTTGTTTTCTCTTTTTTTGTTTGTTTTTCCCCCTTTCCTTTATGAAAGGAATGGTGTTGTGCACTATTTAGAATTTACACTCAGATCAATTCACCTCTGATCTAACCAATGATATAAAACCAGCACATATGTGACTACAAGAAGTAACTCGCTTATTGCAGGCATGAAAAAGAAACAATTTCTCTCTTTACCTGACCTTAAGTGATTCCATGAAAGGTTTGCTGCATGAAAACAGCTTTTCAGATAAAGTAAAATGCCTTAGGTCTTCAGTGTTCATCACACCTGCTTAGTTTCTTAGTTTTGAACAAAGACGGCAAAGCTGCACAAATATTGAACCAAGCTGTTTTATTGCTCATCTGTAACTGCTTGTGTGTGTTTATGTAGAGTTCAGAATCCTCTGTCCTCAACTTACGGGTGTTCTCACTCTGGCCTTCTTCATCCACAACTGCATCATCACCCTCATGAAGAACAACAAGAATCAGGAGAACAACGTGAGTGCAGCTCTTCCCTCAGTTTTACATCTGTTGTCAGATCCAGTTAACTAGAAGGCCGAGTTATATCATTTTACTCGTCGCTGAATACAGGAATAGAGCTCAGATATTAGGGAACTGAGAATTTAGTTTTGCACGTGACTGTGCGGTGAGTCTCAGCGGTAAATGCAGATCGGAAAGTAGTGATTGTGGGCTCATCCAGGAAGACCACTGTCCTGTTATATGGAGCAAAGTCTAGACTCTTTCACATCTTTATTTTCCTGTGTGTTTCTGGTCACATGCTGAAAATGAATCATCTTTTTTTGCTGGGTATCCTGCACTTCCTGATTATATGCTAAAATAAGATTGAATGAACTGGAAGTAAGATAAAATAAAAAAGGTGTTGTCTAGAAAAGACTGACATTGGACCAAATAGCTGTTTATTTTAAATTCTTTATTGTTGTGTTCTATACATCCTGATCTCCTGCTTAAACAATTTCCATACAGCCCTAAGCTTACATTACAATTTTTCATAAAGCTATTCTATGTGTACCTCAGTGGTGTCCAGTCCGATCCACATAGGGCTGGTGTGGGTGCAGGTTTTCAGGCCAATCAATCAGAAGCAATACCTGATTCCTACCCATTTAATCAGTTGCTCTTGGCTTTCAGTAGACTCGGGTGTTGGTTGGTTGGAATTAAAACCTGCACTCACCCCGGGGTCCTTTGCAGGTAAGATCGGACGTCCACGAATACTTTATTAGCAACCTGTATATCTACTCATTCCTGCAATTATCCATTTAGCCAATGGAAAAAAATGTGATCTCTGTGACTTTGAGTATTTCAGATGATCTCCACACAGCAGTTAATACACTTTGCACAGAATGGTGTGAACATCCAGTGAGCAGTAGTTCTGCAGGCAGAAATTGATTCGATTGACTGGAAGTCTATAGTAACTAACAAAAACAACAGCAAAAAAACACTCTTTACAATTGTGCCGAGCATAAAAGCATCTCAGAATGCTCAACCCTACAAACCATGAGGTGAAATAGGCTACATCATGTTCCATGTACCATGCTGCTGTTACTACAAGGATTGGCTGATTATATAACTTCCTGAATGAGTAGGTGTACACATGTTCCTATTCAAATAGAAGTGCTTGTTTATAAAAATAGCTTCTGCAGCACATAACTGTTTATATCTGCTTACTTATCGAAGGAACCGTGCACACTTTCTATCACTGTTCATATAATCCGGCCTTGTGAATGCCGTGCTCCTCAGTGCCAATGCCACACACAGCAGGTTTGCTCCAGGTGCTAAAACAAATCCGTCGTTTCTGTGTGTAATTCTCTATTTTGCGAGATCCTTACCAGTCATATATCTGCTGGCTCAAACAACACACAACTAAAAGTAACATGAGCTGTTGAGTTATTTATTTATTTATTTTTAATCATTAAATGCTTTATTGAATAAGACTTTTTTTTTTTTGTGGTTGCAGGTTCGGGATTTGTCCTTGGCTTACCTTTTAGTAGGTCTAACATACCTCTACGTGGGAGTTATGATCTTTGCTTCATTCCCTTCTCCACCACTGTCTAAAGACTGCATTGAACCAGTAAGCCTTATTTCCTCTTTGTCCAGTCATACACGCGACTTTCACATATGTATATTTCTGGTTCATTCGTGTTATGTAACCATGGATTCTCATGCCGACCTTTGACCCCTCATTTTGCTGCAGAATTTTCTGGATAACTTTCCCAGCAGTGATATTATGGTGTTTGTTGCCCGAGCCTGTCTGCTGTTCCAAATGACCACCGTCTACCCGCTGCTGGGTTACCTGGTTCGGGTGCAGCTGATGAACCATTTCTTTGGTGATCAGTACCCCAGGTAAATTGTTGCTGGTTTACTATAACCAGTTACCAGTCAGGTTCTGCTGTCAAACTAGGTATACAACAGAAACGACTGAATGCTTGTGGTTCGAGCCCAAGGCATGGTAACATAGGTTACATTGGCTTAAATGAGTGTTTGTTTGTTGTACAGTGGCAACATTGTCCCAACTAAATACAAATGCAAAATATATACAGTATTTATAACACTGATTAAAGCTTGACACTTTTTTTTGTATAGTAGCATGTGGATCTCTCTCTCTCTCTCTCTCTCTCTCTCTCTCTCTTTGTTTCTCTGTCCCTCTCTCTGTTTCTCTCTCTCTCTCTCTCTCTCTCTTTGTTTCTCTGTCCCTCTCTCTGTTTCTCTCTCTCTCTCTCTCTCTCTCTCTCTCTCTCTCTCTCTCTGTTTCTCTGTCCCTCTCTCTCTCTCTCTCTCTCTGTTTCTCTGTCCTTCTCTCTGTTTCTCTCTCTCCCTCTCTCTGTTTCTCTCTCTCCCTCTCTCTCTCCCTCTCTCTCTCTCTCTCTTTGTTTCTCTGTCCCTCTCTCTCTTTGTTTCTTTGTCCCTCTCTCTGTTTCTCTCTCTCTCTCTCTCACTAACCTTATTGATAGGATATTACACCTCAGTCTTTATAAAGTAAACGATTATAAAAGTAATTCAGTTAGATTGCTCATCAAAAAGATTGATTAATCAAGAAGAATAATAGCCGTGTAACAGTCCTTACTATCTGATTTATATACTGGATGATGAGGTTAGACAGATGGTGGATTCGGAGGCGGATGGAATTGACCTCCATAAAGTTCAGCATCTAATACTCATCTGACTTGCACACTATAAAAACTTTATTAACTGGTGTCATTGGGTCAGTATCCACAGCAGTGTATAAATCAGCATCCTTCTTCCTGAATGTTGAGCAAATTGTGCAATTCTAAGCAACTTTGCTGCACTCACAATAAATATAGCCACCAGCGTTGTAATGAATTTCACTGATAGTTTACGTTATCACAGGACACAAAAACAGATGTGTGTGTGCTCAGACAAAGTTTAAAGACCGGACAAGGTTTACACCACTGTAAGATATAAACAGCCGTTGAAGTGGGAGTGGTTTATTATAACACCATTAAACCAACACATGTCTGAAAACCAACACGTCTGAAAACTGACACATTTGTTGTTCTTGGGAAAATTGGCAAACTAACACTAACAACACTTTTTCTACAAACGGTTTCCATTGTTTTATTTTTCCCTCGTTTTCCCACTTAATGGCACTAATACTCGGAACTTCTGGGTTAAGTTACAAAAACACTCTCTCTCTCTCTCTCTCTCTCTCTCTCTCTCTATATATATATATATATATATATATATATATATATATATATATTACACACACACACAAAACATTTCAACATTGACGAAACAAACAAAAAAAAAACAGGTTAAAGCAGCGTAAATGCACATGATTGTGAGCAGCTTGGAGTATATTATGAAACCTGTAAGAAGAAGACGTTCATTTATCAGGAAATAGCCTGGAGCACTATTAAGAAATGGCAGTGATGTGTTGAGTATTATTTTTAACCGACTTGTTTTGTCAGGTAGAAACATGCTCTTGGAATTATAAAGTCATTATACTTTACATTTCAAGTGAAGCATGTTTTTTTTTTTGTATGGATACAGCAGTAGTAGTGCATGAGAGCAACAGTGTGAGACGAGTGCAAACAATGCACTACTACAATAGACACATAAAACAAACACACAGGTCAACTGGACAGGATAACGACTGAACTGAATATCTGTAAATATTAATGGCTGTAGTAGAAATGAACTGGGAGCAAAAGATAAGAGTCATAAATGTGTATAGTTATAATAATAAGTGTCCAATACATGGAAAAAGTCTAATTTATTGCATGCTGTCCTAATTTTATTTCTTTATTTTTTAATAATTAGTTTCGTCCATGTCTTCCTGCTGAATGTCTTTGTTGTGGCTGTTGGGGTCCTAATGGCCAGGTTTTATCCCAACATTGGCTCCATTATAAGGTAAGAATAAAACAGTATAACAGTATTATTATAAAATAAAAGTTCATATTAATATCTGGGAACAGGGCTGATCATGCTCATGTCTGGAGCTCTTTTTGGGTCATGGTGATGAACCAAGTCAATATTTATGTAAACAACAAAAATTGTGTTAACAGGAAAAGACAATGTTTAATAAAAAAAAAAATGCGTAGTGTTTATTATAGTCTGCTCTGTTCAGAATACATAAGCCACGTTGGTATGAAAGATAACTCCAGGATCTTTAGTAAAATGAGTCGAAGTTATATACAAATACAATGAAGGTAAAAATGATTTCAGATGTTTCCAGCCAGTTCCAGTCTGTGATCCGATCCAACAAGACAAGCTACTGTTGCTCAAATTGCTAATTAAAATAAAAGTTAATACAGGTTCTGATAGAAAGGTGTCAGAATACATAGTGCAGGACAGGTCAGGGCTGTTTAGGCAGCAAAAGGGAGACCAAGATAATATTAGGCAGGTGGTCATAATGTTATGCAAGTAACTCTATCTTTGCCTAAAGTAAATACAAATGCAGTCTTTGGTAAAGTGCAAAGGATTTGGAGGAAAATTATTAAGAGAGCAAGAATTTCTCAAAGTGGGTGTGATAAGTGAGTGCTTTTAGATGTTTATGGTATTCTTATAAGCTAAGACCTCTTATATTTTATAGCACAGCTCTATTGTAGGTTTAAACCATTATTGTGGCCCTCTGCTGCATGTGAAGTGAATAGCAGTGATCTCTAGCCACCAGTGGCATTAAGTATGCCACTATAGGAAAGGGGCAGAGCTTTTGGCTTGTTTTTTTCTTTTAAACCTTAGTACAGCGTCTCGGACAAAATAAAGATTTTTCACAGTTGATATTGGGGATGGTGGGAAGCTGTGGGCTCTAGATTGCATGCTAATGGTGAAGGAGGCTTTATTCTTGTGTGTGTATGAGAGGGATAGCATTATTCATCAGTCAGTAAGAGTCAGAGTTGTTTGAAAAGGCATCATGTGTTAAAGGACAGACCTTTTGTGTTTTGTAATAGCAGATGGAAAATTGTTTTTACAGAATGTATTTTTTTGTTATTGGAATTGGATCTGCCTTTTAAACACTTATTTTACTCAAGTCAAATGGCATCTTAAAATGGGTGACTACAGATCTATGCATTTTAAAAACTACAAAACAACCCCAAAAAGCAACATAAAAATGTTTTTTTTTGTTTTGTTTTTTTGTTTATTAATTGCAGAATGCAAACAAATTTATATATATATATATATATATATATATATATATATATATATATATATATATATATAATCATATATATATATATATATATATATCTATATATATATATATATATATATAATGTATGTATATATATATATATATAATGTATGTATATGTAAAATTATAATAAATACAATATATGGTAGGTTTATCTGAACAGTGAGAGACAGAATAACAATGCATTTCAGAAAAGTTATACATTGTTATACATTATTGATTTGCATTTTATTGAGTGAAATAAGTATTTGACCCCTTTGCAAAACATGACTTAGTACTTGTCAGACAGACGTCAGACATTTCTTGTAGTTGGCCACCAGGTTTGCACACATCTCACATCTCAAGGAATTCGGGCCCACTCCTCTTTGCAGATCCTCTCCAAGTCATTAAGGTTTTGTGGCTGACCCTTCAGCTCCCTCCACAGATTTTCTATAGGATTAATTACTATAGGATTAAGGTCTGGAGACTGGCTAGGCCACTACAGGACCTTAATGTGCTTCTTTTTGAACCACTCCTTTGTTGCCTTGGCCGTGTGTTTTGGGTCATTGTCAGGCTGGAATATCCATCCACGACCCATTTTCAATGTCCTGGTTGAGGGATGGGGGTTCTCATCCAACATTTGACGGTACATGGCTCCGTCCATCGTCCCTTTGATGCGGTGTAGTTGTCCTGTCCCCTTAGCAGAAAAACACCCCCAAAGCATAATGTTTCCACCTCCATGTTTGACGGTGGGGATGGTCTTCTTGGGGTCATAGGCAGCATTCCTCCTCTTCCAAACACGGCGAGTTGAGTTGATGCCAAAGAGCTGGATTTTGGTCTCATTTGACCACAACACTTTCATGCAGTTCTCCTCTGAATCATTCAGATGTTCACTGGCAAACTTCAGATGGTCCTGTACATGTGCTTTCTTTAGCAGGGGGACCTTGCGGGCACTACTGGATTTCAGTCTTTCACGGTGTAGTGTGTTACCAATTGTTTTCTTGGTCACTATGGTCCCAGCTGCCTTGAGATCATTGACAAATCCTCCAGTGTAATTCTGGGCTGATTCCTCACCAATCTCATGATCATTGAAACTCCATGAGATCTTGCATGGAGCCCCAGACCGAGGAAGATTGACAGTCCTTTTGTGTTTCTTCCATTTGGGAATAATCGCACCAACTGTTGTCACCTTCTCACCAAGCTGCTTGGCGATGGTCTTGTAGCTCATTCCAGCCTTGTGTAGGTCTACAATCTTGTCCTTGACATCCATGGACAGCTCTTTGGTCTTGGCCATGATGGAGAGTTTGGAATCTGATTGATTGCTTCCTTCTGTGGACAGGTGTCTTTCATACAGTTAAGGAGCTGAGATTAAGAGCACTCCCCGAGAGTGCTCCTACTGTAATCTCAGCTCCTTACCTGTATAAAAGACACCTGGGAGCCAGAAATCTTTCTGACTGATAGGGGATCAAATACACTGATTTGCATTTTAATGAGTGAAATAAGTATAACTTTTTTGAAATGCGTTTTTCTGGATTTTTTTGTTGTTCTGCCTCTCTGTTCAAATACACTTACCATTAAAATTACAGACTGATCATTTTTGTCAGTGGACAAACGTACAAAATCAGCAGGGGATCAAATATTTTTTTCCCTCACTGTATATATACACTACTCACAACAAGTTAAGGATATTTGGCTTTTGGGTGAAGTTTATGGAAAATGTAAAAAGTTCACACTACAGTGATATTATATCATAAAAGTAGGGCATTTAAGTCGAAGCATGCAATGGTGATTTCCTCATCTCAAACAATTTATTGAAACAAAAGCCAACAACAGTGGTGGGTATACCACAACAAAAAATCTCAATGTCTCAATAATCTGTCATGTGCCCTTGACCATCAATTACAGCTTGACAACGACGTCTCATGCTGTTCACGAGTCGACTTATTGTCTGCTGAGGCATGGCATTCCACTCTTCTTGAAGGGCGGCCCTCAGGTCATTGAGGTTCTGGGGTGTGGGGTTACGAGCCTCTACACGGCGACTCGGCTGATCCCAGAGGTTTTCTATGGGATTCAGGTCTGGAGAAAGTGCAGGCCACTCCATTTGAGGTACCCCAGCCTCCAGGAGCCGTTCCCTAATGATGCGACCTCGATGAGCTGGAGCATTGTCGTCCATGAAGATGAAATTAGGCCTGTGTTGTTCATGCAGGGGCACAATGACTGGATTAATGATGTTATTCAGGTAGTATTGGCTTGTCACTGTACCATTCACAAGATGTAGGGCAGTTCTGTATTGAGTGGACACACCTGCCCAGACTGTAACACCACCACAACAGTGGCTGATGCATAGCGCTCTCCTTGACGTCTCCAATCGTTGGCGACCATCATTTCAGGTACCCTTGCAGGTCGTCTAGCACGCAGACCACGTTGATGTAAACGGTTTTGAATGGTCTGATGTGACACGTTCCTCTCACCTCCCTTAAATGTGCCTGGAGTTGAGTGGCATTCATCATCCGGTTCCGCAGGGCACTGTTCACAATGAAGCGGTCATCAAGGTGAGATGTGGCCAAAGGACACTATATATATATATATATATATATATATATAAATTATAATAAATACAGTATATAATACATATACATATATATATATGTATTATATACATATATGTGTGTGTATTATATACATGTGTGTGTATTTTATATATATATATATATATATATATATATATATATATATATATATATATATATATATATATATATATAATATATACACTATATTGCCAAAAGTATTCGCTCACCTGCTTTGACTCGCATATGAACTTAAGTGACATCCCATTCCTAATCCATAGGGTTCAATAAGACGTCGGTCCACCCTTTGCAGCTATAACAGCTTCAACTCTTCTGGGAAGGCTGTCCACAAGGTTTAGGAGTGTGTTTATGGGAATTTTTGACCATTCTTCCAGAATCGCATTTGTGAGGTCACACACTGATGTTGGACGAGAAGGCCTGGCTCTCCGCTATAATTCATCCCAAAGGTGTTCTATCGGGTTGAGGTCAGGACTCTGTGCAGGCCAGTCAAGTTCCTCCACACCAGACTCTGTCATCCATGTCTTTATGGACCTTGCTTTGGTCACTGGTGCACAGTCATGTTGGAAGAGGAAGGGGCCAGCTCCAAACTGTTCCCACAAAGTTGGGAGCATGGAATTGTCCAAAATGTCTTGGTATGCTGAAGCATTCAGAGTTCCTTTCACTGGAACTAAGGGGCCAAGCCCAGCTCCTGAAAAACAACCCCACACCATAATCCCCCTCCACCAAACTTTACACTTGGCACAATGCAGTCAGACAAGTACCGTTCTCCTGGCAACCGCCAAACCCAGACTCGTCCATCAGATTGCCAGATGGAGAAGCGCGATTCATCACTCCAGAGAACGTGTCTCCACTGCTCTAGAGTCCAGTGGCGGCGTGCTTTACACCACTGCATCCGACGCTTTGCATTGCACTTGGTGATGTATGGCTTGGATGCAGCTGCTCGGCCATGGAAACCCATTCCATGAAGCTCTCTGCGCACTGTTCTTGAGCTAATCTGAAGGCCACATGAAGTTTGGAGGTCTGTAGCGATTGACTCTGCAGAAAGTTCGCGACCTCTTCACACTATGCGCCTCAGCATCTGCTGACCCCGCTCCGTCAGTTTACGTGGCCTACCACTTGGCTGAGTTGTCATTTTTCAAAGAATATAAATGATAACACAAAAACTTTTCTTTCACTCATGGTTAGTGTTTGGCTGAAGCCATTTATTATCAGTCAACTGTGTTTACTCTTTTTAAATCATAATGACAACAGAAACTACCCAAATGACCCTGATCAAAAGTTTACATACCCCAGTTCTTAATACCGTGTATTGCCCCCTTTAACATCAATGACAGCTTGAAGTCTCTTGTGGTAGTTGTGGATGAGGCTCTTTATCTTCTCAGATGGTAAAGCTGCCCATTCTTCTTGGCAAAAAGCCTCCAGTTCCTGTAAATTCTTGGGCTGTCTTGCATGAACTGCACGTTTGACATCTCCCAAGAGTGGCTCAATGATATTGAGGTCAGGAGACTGAGATGGCCACTCCAGAACCTTCACTTTATTCTGCTGTAGCCAATGACAGGTCGACTTGGCCTTGTGTTTTGGATCATTGTCATGTTGGAATGTCCAAGTACGTCCCATGCGCAGCTTCTGGGCTGATGAGTGCAAATTTTCCTCCAGTATTTTTTGATAACATACTGCATTCATCTTGCCATCAATTTTGACCAAATTTCCTGTGCCTTTGTAGCTCACAAATCCCCAAAACATCAGCGATCCACCTCCGTGTTTCACAGTAGGAATGGTGTACCTTTCATCATAGGCCTTGTTGACTCCTCTCCAAGTGTAGCGTTTATGGTTGTGGCTAAAAAGTTAAATTTTGGTCTCATCACTCCAAATGACTTTGTGCCAGAAGGTGTGAGGCTTGTCTCTGTGCTGTTTGGTGTATTGTATGCGGGATACTTTGTGGCATTTGCGTAGTAATTTCTTCTGGCAACTCGACCATGCAGCCCATCTTTCTTCAAGTGCCACCTTATTGTGCATCTTGAAACAGCCACACCACATGTTTTCAGAGAGTCCTGTATTTCACCTGAAGTTATTTGTGGGTTTTTCTTTGCATCCCGAACAATTTTCCTGGCAGTTGTGGCTGAAATTTTAGTTGGTCTACCTGACCGTGGTTTGGTTTCAACAGAACCCCTCATTTTCCACTTCTTTATTAGAGTTTGAACACTGCTGATTGGCATTCTCAATTCCTTGTATATCTTTTTATATCCCTTTCCCGTTTTATACAGTTCAGCTACCTTTTCCCGCAGATCCTTTGACAATTCTTTTGCTTTCCCCATGACTCAGAATCCAGAAACATCAGTGCAGCACTGGATAAAAGATGCAAGGGTCTGTCAGGAGTCCAGAAACTCATTGACCTTTTATACACACACACTAATTACAAGCAAACAGATCACAGGTGAGGATGGTTACAGATCACATGGTTACCTTTAATAGCCATTCAAACCCGTTTGTTTCAACTTGTGTGCATGTTATCAGGCCAAAATCACCAGGGTATGTAAACTTTTGATCAGGGTCATTTGGGTAGTTTCTGTTGTCATTATGATTTAAAAAGAGTAAACACAGTTGTTTGACAATAAATGGCTTCAGCCAAACACTAACCATGAGTGAAAGAAAAGTTTCTGTGTTCATACATATTCTCTGAAAAATAGCCAAGAAATCATAAATTCTGCCAGGGTATGTAAACTTATGAGCACAACTATATTGTTCATAGTATTTAATGTATATGTTGCTCTTATGGGGAATATATATATAAATTTACCCTATAAAAGCAAGCTGTTTCAAATATTCAATTTCCAAAAAAAACAAAGATAATCATTTTTGCCAATCTGCCTGCATAATGGATCATAAAATAATGTTATCCCCTATTGTCAAATTTCCTAACGTGTGTGTGTGTGTGTGTGTGTGTGTGTGTGTGTGTGTGTGTGTAGGTACTCTGGTGCAACATGTGGTTTGGCTCTGGTGTTTCTCTTCCCCTCAGCTGTCCATCTGAAGGCTCTGAGACGTAACGGTGAACTGCGCTGGCCCTCTGCTTGCTTCCACATCTTCCTCATCCTGCTCGGAGTGGCCAACCTCCTGGCCCAATTTTTCATGTAGTACTATCACATTGTTCTCCTGCACGACTTCTCATGGTTGTAGTTCTAGCTTTGGCACTAGTTGGCGGTATTGGACTTCCCTGTAATACATTTACAAGAAATTGAGTCACGGCACTTGTATAGTTTCAGCAAAGAAATCGAGCTGCTCTAGCAGAAAAAAAATCACCGTTGTAAGTAAGTTACTGACTGAAAATCGACCATCGGCACAATTGTGTTAGGATCCGTGTGATAAGGAATATCATTTTAATATCTATTTTTAATTGAAATTAAGTTAAAATACAGCTGCCAGGAAGCGTTTAAGTATCGTTATTCCACTGTGATGGATTATCCCACAGACAGGAGCACTGTTTGATTAGCACCGGTATTAATCTGTACGTCCTGTTAAACAGGCAGGTGCCTAGAATCTCTTGTGGAGTTAACACTTGAAGACACTTGTATTACAGCTGCACTCTTCCATGTTGTTTTACAGTGTTTTTTTTTTCTTTAAAGCAAATTTGTACAGTATCTTCAAACTGTGAACTGAACCCAATGTCCAGGTCACAAACTGACGGTTTTATTTTTGTACTTGTTTTTGTACGCTCTGTTTCTCTAAACTACACAGTTGAAGGGTTTTTGTAATTCACAGGTCCACTCTTGACACCTTTCATCAAAACAAGCAACAAAAATTGATCATTATCCAAAGAAATTCTTTTAAAAAAATGTCCTATTTTTGCAAGTAATAAATAATGTGTGTAAATCCCAGGAGATCAGCAGTTTATGAAACGCTCAGACCAGCACCAACCACCATGCCATGGTTCAAGTCATAGAGCTCACACTTTTTCTTCATGCTGATGTTTAATGTAAACATTACCTGAAGCTCTTCTCCTGTATCTGCATGAATTAAATTTTAATATCTTTATTTATCTCAAAATAAATTTTGGATATCCAATCAGCCAATCATGTGGCAGCAACACAATGTAAAAACTCATGAACATACTCAAGATCCCACTGAAGTTCGTGCTGAATGAGGGAAAGGTGTCAGAACACTGAGTGCACTGTAATGGGGCTGCAGTGCTCATGCTGACCCGGCCCCTGTCCTCTGTCCTCTGCTGAAAGCTTCTACAATGGACATGTGAGCATCAGGAGTGGATCATGGAGCTATGGAAGAACGTAGCCTTGTCTGATGAATCATATTTTTGTTTACGTCATGTGAGGCTGTTTGACACGTACCACCTACCGAAACATTGCTGCAGACCATGTACACTCCTTCATGGAAACAGTATTCTCTAATTTCACACCCTGCCACACTGTAAACATTGTTTGCTACATGGTTTAAGGAACATGACCCCAAGTTTAAGGTGTTGATTCAACCTCTGAATTCTCCAGATCTCAGTCTACTGGAGAATTTGTGGGATGTGCTGAACAGACAAGTCCAAACTTGCCCACAGCTTACAGGACTTCTGCTGCTACTGTCTTGGTGCCAGATTCCACAGCACACCTTCAGAGGTCTTGTGAAGTCCAGGCCTCGATGTACAAGAGCCGTGATGAAAGCACAAGTGGAATCTTCATAATAATAGGCAGATTTTTTAATGTTATGGCTGATCTTTGTGTTTGTGTGTATTGTACAACTATTCATTTTTCTTTTGCTCTCCTCCCCTGCAAACCTTTAACTATGACCTGTTTCCCTTTTTCCCTGTGTAAATAAGAGCTTGCACAGATGTAAAATCCTTTTGTTATCCCTTACCTTGGCAAAAACCAAACAACTCTCAGTATAAAAAGATTTTTGATTGGTTGGATTGTATAAATAAAGGTTATATGAATACATAAGCAGTCATACATACCATTTAAGCATAATGAAGGCCTTAACAAAAAGGTATTAGAGGTCTGAGATGTTTCCACACCCAGTCAGCAGGATGAAAGAGGGAATAAAAAGCCCCAAGATCAGTTATCAAGTTTCAAAATCAACCACAAGCTACTTAGAAGAGTCCGAAATGCACCTGATACAGTACATGCTGTAAAATATAGAGATGTGTATAATTCATGTTTTGTGGCTGATGTTCTGAAGATAACATCAACAATTCTGCTGAGTACCAGGATGGTTCCTCTGTGAGGAGGAGGTCTGTACATGGCCAGAGACCGAGCTTTCAAAGAACATGCTTCCAAATCAACACGAGTCTCTTACTTTTTTAGAATTTAGACAGGAATAAACTCAGTGCTGTTATTCTATACACAGCAGGAATCACAAAATATGACTTGTTAGGTTGCTGAGCATATTAAAGCCACTGCTTTGTGGGTCTTCTTTTTGTTTCTAATGTGACTATACAAAAAGACAACTAAAAACAGGTGATTGTTTTCATATATGCACACACTTTTGCTCATTTTAAGAAGGGTGCCAATATGTATGGAGATATTTATTAACCTATAAAACTTTATTATTACAGTGAACTATGTATAGCAGTGTGGAGTTATTTAATGGTGATGTATTGAAGGATACTGATGTAAAGGGATATAAATGACCTGAGCTGTCATCTTTTTGTAGTTTCTGTTGTCATCTCTCTAGTCTCTGGATTTTTCATGTTTTTGTCTGATTAATTTGATTTGCCGGAGATGTTTGATGCTGACATTTTACTGGCTTGCAGAGCTTAATTTGCACATCAGAGAAAATTTGGAAGCTTGGAAAATTAGAACTTTTTCTTTGACAAGCCATATATCTCAGTGCTCTTGTGTGCATTTTTAATGAAGTGTAAAACTTTTAGATCATGTTTTAGTCATGTTTTACTTCACCCTGTTTAGAATATTTGATGAATATTAATCATTAGTGTTAGAGTAAATAAAAACCTTTTGGTAAATAACAGAGAGAATCTGTCAATGATTCTCTAGATAGACTATATTGCCAATATTGGCCCGCAGTCTCCGCTCTAATTCATCCCAAAGGTGTTCTATGGGGTTGAGGTCAGGACTCTGTGCAGGCCAGTCAAGTTCCTCCACACCAAACTCACTCATCCATGTCTTTATGGACCTTGCTTTGGTCACTGGTGTGCAGTCATGTTGGAACAGGAAGGGGTCATCCCCAAACTGTTCCCACAAAGAGCATGAAATTGTCCAAAATGTCTTGGTATGAAGCTGAAGCATTAAGAGTTCCTTTCACTGGAACTAAGGGGCGGAGCCCAAACCCCTGAAACACAACACCTGAACTCAATGATCCGGAGGGGTGTCCCAAAACTTTTGACAATATGGTGTATTTATCATAATGTACAGATTTGAGAAGAAATTTCCAGCAAAACAGTAATGTTCTAGGAAAAAAACCCCACAAAAACAAAAAGATATCATAATATATGCTCAGAAATGAATACTGTGATATCATTTAATACAAAAAAATGCAGTACTTTTTTGAAAACTTTTTAATTTTTGAAAACTGCTCTCCATAAAACATATGAAATTATGAAATTACATAGCAGCTTACTTGCACACTTATATACCACACGAGTGGCACGGCTTATCCCTATCCTGTCTCTAAATAATTAAAAATGCAGCCACGTTATCAAAAGTGCGTAATGTGCCTTCGTCTGACACGGCTTCTGAGCAGAAGTGAATTTTTTGCATGGACATTTCTTCATTAATGGATGGTTGCATAGCTGTAACTGGAGCCTGTGTACAGTGAACTGTAACTGCACACTTCCCAACTGTTCATTACACAACCCTCGATGCCTGTAGATTTCAGAAGTCTCTGGAGCCTGGATGTGTATTTTGTTGTCCTGCACCATGGCTCACTGAGCTATAGAGCTTCAGGTGAAGAGATCGGCATAATCCAGAGTGCCAGGTTTCTGTCCACACGCATGCAGCAGCAGCTCACCTCCAGAGGGTGTTAAGGGCTCTTCCTGAAAGCAGAACCAGGAAAAGTTATTGTGTTGTTTAACTATATTTAGGCCATGTATTGATTGTTTTATTCCTCTTACTTCACAGCAATTTGCTAAACTAACAATTTATTTACTCAATTATTTTTTCAAACAGCTTTTATCTGTTCATCATAACATTTAAAGTTATGGAACATCCAGGAAGTTTATATTTTCACATTAATAGCATGTTAATAAGACATTAACACACAACTTGGCCACTCATCTGAAGATTAAACATCTCCTGAGGAAAAACCTCATCATATCGACACATTTTCTGTTTATATGGAGCCTCTGTCACAAGTTCCTTACCTTCTGACCAGAACTGAGCATTCAGCTGCCCTTCAAGTGTGTTTGACATATTTTAACGATACTGAAATTCACCTGGGTACACATCTGCACACTAACAATTAAATATTAAAATTGACCCAGTGTGATAAGAGCATATAGTTTACGGGACCCCTTGGTACTGTACAGGTTAAACTGAACTCAGAAAATTATTGGGATTTTAAAACCACTACATAAATAAAAAATAATAAGGCCTAATATTTTTTTGGTCCCCCTTTTGCTGCCAGAACAGCCCTGACCTGCCATGCACTGTTGTCAGGAACAGCTGGACAGTTCCCTGCCAGGCCCGGAGAGGGCACTGGCAGGTGAAACTTGGAAGCCTGCTTCTTTGTGTGTATTTTGTGCCACGCCTTTCCCATTGTTCTCCTACCCTGTTGTGTAACCTGTTCCCAGTTAACCATAATGTGTAGCCCTTTAAATAGGGATCCTTGTGTACCTGTCTTTGTCGGTCATTGTTTATTGTTCAGTGTTTCATGTATTATGTCCTTCTTAAAGCCATGTCTTAGTTTATGTTAAAGGTTTTGTTTGTTTCAGTTTAGTTAGTGTTATGTTATTCTATGTGATTAGGTTAGTCTTCCCCATGTCTGTCTGTCTGCGTGAATAAAAGCTGTGCTACTTGTAATCCTGTGTATGGGATTGTCTCCATGACGTGCCTGTGTACGCACCACCACGGAGGTCCGGGTTCGAGCCCCGCACGGGGCGGGGGCGTCCGGACGTGACAACTGTGTATTCTGACCCCTTTCTATCAGAACCGGCATTAACTTCTTCAGCAATTTGAGCAACAGTAGCTCGTCTGTTGGATCGGACCACATGGGCCAGCAATGAGCCTTGACCGCCCATGACCCTGTCTCCGGTTCACCACTGTTCCTTCCTTGGACCACTTTTGATAGATACTGACCACTGCAGACCGGGAACACCCCACAAGAGCTGCAGTTTTGGAAATGCTCTGATCCAGTGGTCTAGCCATCACAATTTGGTCCTTCATCAAACTCAAATCCTTACACTTGTCCATTTTTCCTGCTTCTAACATCAACTTTGAGGACAAAATGTTGACTTGCTGCCTAATATATCCCACCCACTAACAGGTGCCATGATGAGGAGATACTCAGTCTTATTCACTTCACCTCTCACTGCTCACAGTGTTTTACACATCAATCAGGCATATGTCCTACACACATTGTCTTTATCTCACACCCAAACAATATAGATGAGATTTGTGGTTAATGACTAGATCAGATTTAACAATGAAAGTGTCATTTGTTTTTGTGATAACTGTGATTTATAAATTGTGTAACAATATATACTATAATAAAAACCTTGGTGGCATAAATCTAGACATTGAAATATAACAATGTTTCAATTAATGACTTATATTGAGCTGATTTATCAAATACAGGTGACGAAAATCAACAGAAGAACAGGAAACAAAAGATTTTTGCAGTCACTGGCTATTAATCACAGCTCTCAAAAACACAACTGCAAATCAGATTGATTTACAACAAATACAAAAATTAGTAAAAACATAAAATGGGTCAATTTAATCCAAACACCACACAAGAGTTAAAAATGTAATATGTGAAGACAGATTTTCTTTCATTTTTTTTAATCAAAAATTGAAATTCATGAAGAGTATATTGACATTATAAAGTATATCAGGAAGATATTTATTGATCTAAAATAAATAAAGCTATTACCTTATGATACTCCACCAGCTCTCCCAGGGATGCGAACTTGATCTGGTCTCCTAGCAGCATGTAGCAGTTGTCTGTAGCATCAATGAGGAAGTGCTTGAATTCGTCTGGGCTTTTGTAAGACAGAACATATCCGAAGATCCTTTCACTAACACGGACCAGGAAACTTCCCGGGCCACCTTCACCCAGCAGATCCTCAGCCTCCTGACACGAGATTATACCTGGAGGAAAAGACGAGACGCTCAGCTCAGTTTACTAGTCTGCTTTTCTTAAAGTAATATACTAATGATCATATCTAACATTTGACCTTGCTGCCACCTTGATCTGTTTGGATCAATTCCAAATTGTAATCAGTTCATCTGATAGTTTCATTGATAATTCCGTATAAATCCTACAAAACATTCAGCCACTTCTTTTCTTTTTGAGATATCATGCTACAACAATCTCTGATGTGCAATCAATGAACGGTAAAATAGAGAGGCTGGGGTGAGAATGATTGTTTATTGCTGTTATAGTGAAAGGGAACTTATTTCCTGGAAACTGCTGTAGTATAAGAGGAATAAAACTCAACACAACATGCTGTTATAGGAAATTAATCAAGGTTATTTTACTAATTACATGTGCACTATACTCATACCATACTGATGTATTGAATAAGACAGACCTGGAGTGACATCTTATATTAGAAGAATATTAATGTAAAGAGACTTCATTAAGGTAAATCACTGGATCATAAGTACCACTGGTTCATGTACACTGTGTCATGCCTTCAGTCTAATCTGTATTACACATTCCATACCATGCAGAATGTGAATTTACCGTGGAACCAGGGAGCGATGCAGCTCTCCTTGTCTTGGAAACAAACTCTGAGGGGCAACTGTTCCTCTTTGAACCAGCGGATGATATCCTTCTGGTTGGACGATGACAGTGAACAACGTATACCGGCCCTCCTGTTATTCAGAGTGTTAGTGGTTAAATATAAAGAGGCTTCAGTAATATGCTGCTTGGTTTGATTTTATCAGTACTAAGAGGTGTTTGATTTTCTGCTACAAAATGTACTGTGATGCCTACAGACCTGTGAAGAGGCTCACAAGTGAGAGTGAGGTTTCTGGGTTTGGGTTTAGGTGGAGTTGATGGTTTCTCTTCTCTAAAGGCTTTGGTCATGGCTGCCACTCGACCTCTCTCCAGTGCCTTTACAGAACGCCTGCGGTGATCCTCCCTCGTCTGCTTGGCCAGAGAACGTCTCCGCTGGTCAGCTGCTTTAGATTTACGCACTAGAGCACACACACATTTCAAACTTGAAATTCTAATTTTATCTGTCATGTAGTGAATTGTTCTGACTACAGGCCGCAACACACAATTGATTATTAATACAGAACTCAAACTTTTTCTTTTTCACAGGCTAATAAAAAGGTTTTAATTTCTCTTCTCTTACATGAATCCTGCCAGGCTTGTTCCTCTTTGTCTTGGCTTTTCTGTTGTCTCTCTACTTTCTTTAGGCTTATATAAATCTGCTGTGCTCGTTCCTCCTTCAGCCTCCTGACCTCTTCCTCAGCTTTTCGTCTTTCCTCTTCCTCCCGCCTCTGAACACAAATAGGAAATAGAGTACTTTAAATAATAAAGGACAATAAAGGACAAGAATAGGTAGACTATATAGCCAAAAGTTTTGGGACACCCCTCCAGATCATTGAGTTCAGGTGTTGTTTTTCAGGGGTTGGGCTCGGTCCCTTAGTTCCAGTGAAAGGAACTCTTAATGCTTCAGCTTCATACCAAGACATTTTGGACAATTTCATGCTCTTTGTGGGAACAGTTTGGGGATGACCCCTTCCTGTTCCAACATGACTGCACACCAGTGACCAAAGCAAGGTCCATAAAGACATGGATGAGTGAGTTTGGTGTGGAGGAACTGGACTGGTCTGCACAGAGTCCTGACCTCAACCCCATAGAACACCTTTGGGATGAATTAGAGTGGAGACTGTGAAGTGTTCCAAAACTGGGATGTCTGCCTTTCCATGCACATGAATGTAATATAGAGTTGTCCCACCCTTTGCAGCGATAACTTCTTCAACTCTTCTGGGAAGACTTTCCACAAGGTTTAGGAGTGTGTTTATGGTGATGCTGATGTTGGACGAGAAGGTCTGGCTCTCAGTCTCGGCTCTAATTCATCCCAAAGGTGTTCTATGTGGTTGAGGTCAGGACTCTGTGCAGGCCAGTCAAGTTCCTCCAAACCAAACCCACCATCTATGTCTTTATGGACCTTGCTTTGTGCACTGGTGTGAAGTTTGAAACAGCTCTAGACAGAACAAGGACATGGGAGGTTGGAGATGAGGCTACATTTCTGTGCACCTTCAGAAACAAGTACTCAAACTTTAATTTCACAGGTAACTGGAGAAGGTTTAAAGAAGGTGACTCGGCCTGATTACTCATTTTCAATGTGAGCTGGCGATTTCTTGTGATATGAGCGACAACAACCTTTGGCGACTAGATGGGGGTGTGTCCATATGATGCAATAAAGTTGAGAAAATGCAAATGTGGAGTGACTTTCTGTAGTGACGACCAATGAGAGTGAAGATAGTAGAGCGCACATGAGCACGTGAAGAGCTCAAACTACTTCACCTTCATCTCGCATGAAATGATTAATATATACACTGCTGAATTTAAAATCCAAAAGCCAAATCTTCCTACAGAAGTTTCGTTTTAGTGGTAAGAAAACTGATTTGTTGTCAGTTGAAATGCTCGCTGCACCACCCACTGGGAAACCAGCAGTAGGAACATGTCCTGGTGTCTTCAGGAGACAGATTGAAGCCATAAAACTGGAACATCAGAAGCTTAGCAGCTGCATTTTGGACCAGAGACAGGAGTAAAAATTGACTGTTCTTCTCACCCATAGTCTCACATTCAGCATATTTGATTTGGAATTACAGTAAGATGAAAATGTAGCATTGGTCCTCCTTGGTGTGGAATCTGATTCAGCCTACATTCTAGCATCTCCAGTTTTACATTTTTTCTTCAAAGCTCATCACTGACTGTTGTAACAAACCTGCTTTTTGGACATACTACAAATCTGGAGTAACTGGTAGAGCAGGACTAAGCATGAGAAACCACTTTAAGGCGTGAAAGCCTAAACTTAATATAGATTTGACATAATGACTCACAGTACCTTCAAGTCCTCCTGTCGGCTCTTCTCTAAGGCAGCTGCCTTTCGGGCTTCTTCCTGCCTGGCAGCTTCCTCCTTCTCCATATACAACCCCGAGAAACGTTTCTCCAGTTCAGCTTCTTTCTTGGCCCTGCACACGATCACAACACCTAAGTCAACATTCCAACACAGTCACTGTGGAATGCCTGTAATAATATCTTACAAGAGCGAACAAACACAAACCATTACTGTATGCACACACACTGAAAATAAAAGACTTTTTGTGGGCTTTCAGGTCTCGCAGGGCTTTTATTGTCAGCACAAGTTTAGTCTTCCTGAGAAAGAATTTATTTGTTTTAAAGCATGTATGAATTCTCTCTGTATTCATCTACATGAAGTGAATTTTGTTCTACTTTCTCTCTTAAGCTACACTCACTGTCCACTTTATTAGCAGACTTTATTTGTACACCTGCACATTCATGCAGTTTTCTAGTCATGTAGCAGCAGCAGTACAAAGCCCCCTTGTCATTATGAACATTAATCCATAATGAATGGGCTAGGCTTCAATCTCCACATGCATCAGTGAGCCCTGAGTAGCCATGACCCTGTCCCTGGTTCACCAGATGGCTTTTCTTGGACCACTTTGTTAGGTATGAACCACTGTGTACCAAGAACACCTCCCTGTTTTGGAGAAGCCCTGACCCAGTCGTCTAGCCATCACAATTTGACCCTTGTCAATGTCACTCAGATCCTTACGCACGTCCATTTTTCCTTTTTTCATCACATCACCCTTAAGAACTGACCTTTCACTTGCTGCCTAATTTATTGAAATTCTTCACAGGTGCCATTGGAATGAGATAATCGATATTATTCATTTCACCTGTAGTGGCTTTAATGTTAAGGCTGATTGGTCAATATAAAGCAAAAAAAAAAAAAGTTAGACATAAACTACATAGTGAGGATATAAGTACATTTCTAAGAAATGAATGAAAGAAATTGGTAGAAAGTAAATAAATAAGTTAAAATAAATAAGAAATTAAAGAAGCGGGATAAAAAGTGGAGTCCAGAGCAAACTGTAGCTCCTGAACATGTGCTCTACAGGGAGTGTCCTGCGTCATTATCCTGCGATTAGGCTGGAGAAATGTTTAACGACAGGGAATTAAGGAAATCTCACAAGGACGATTAATGACTAACCTGCACCTCCATAGAAGGTCATGTGAGAGCTGGAGGTAGAGTTCACCTCTATACAGGCAGAAAATCTTAAATCTTATCCAGATAAGATAACAGAGGTTTGCGTGTAGCATTTTGGGAGGAGTTTGCAGCACTGCACCTTTAAGAAGTGACTTATGAATGTAATAATGAATGCAGGAATAATTAACAGCTTCATAGCTACATTTAGTTGCATTCAAATCATTATATCATGTTACCCAGCAGTAAAGGTCTAGCAGTAAAGGACATCGTATTTATCTATGAGTTATGTAAAATGTCAGACTGTGAGCGATGCAAAACCAATTTCTAAACAACACTAAGCACTTTAATGAGAGTTAAAAAAAACTTGAGACTAGAGGAAATGTTGTAGTGAGTTGATAATCCATTTGTACTGTAACTTTCCTCTAACAGGTAAATGGTTCATCATGTGCCGGGAAACAAGTGAAATGGGAAATTCCAGTCGGTTCCAGTGTATGGAATAAATATGTAGTGCTTAATAATACACACACACACACACACACACACATACCTGAGCTCCTCTGCCTCTTTCTGGGCCTGCAGTGCCGCCCTTTCAGCCATGATCTTATCACAGATCTGGTCATAAGGTTTATCATCAGGATGTTCTCCCATCACCCACACCCACACGTCACTGTCTGACGCCTTCATCCACGATACGGTCTTCACTGACACTGAGGGACCGAACAAATTAAACATGAGGAATATTCTAGCATCTTTTACACACTTCTGTAACTTATGTGTGATTAACACAGAAGAACATTTCAACATGTTTCTCTGTACTGAGATTTATCTATCTATTCAACACTGGAAAAATACAGTAATGAGCAGTTACAGATCCAAAACATTTCCTTGGGCTTCTGCTGTACACAAGTATGATCAGATGAACTGTAACTGAAGCTCTTTAGTGTATATAATAAGTTATTTTGGTCATGTTGCTATGCGTGTAATCCTATCCCATCTCTGTAAGGATAATGACAATTTACAGCTTTCAAGTATCTTTAACTTATGCAAAAAAAAAAAAAAAAAAAAAAAAAAAATTAATATATATATATTCTTTTGCTTAAACTTTTACTGACCCCCATATCTAGCATTACAAGCAGATTTGGTCAAATATTCTCTTATGACCTTTATTGTGTAAGGAATAAAAGTGTGCCGTTATAGAGAAATCACTAAGCTAGTTATTGTTATCACGATGAAGTTCATTATATTACTATAATAGACATCCTGTAGTGTTCAATTCCTCTTTTACCACAGCAATTAGCCAGTGATTCTTAAAACCTGTCATTTGATTTCACGTTAGTGCCCAATCAGATTTAAGAATTCGAAGCTGTAGTATAAAGTTTAATATATTAGACTTGCATTATAAATGAGCTCCAGTTAAATGTTTGAGCTCCAATTTCAATGTCCTGTAACCTAGAGTCTCCATACCTGAAACAGCACAAAGCCGTCTTCAGCAGTTATGCAGCATTTTTCTGTTAATCAGTAAAAAAGTCAGAATTCTTTTGCAAATAACTCAAAGTTCCAGGCTGAACTATGACTTTTAGTTCTGTGAATATTTCAGTTTTGAATTGGTAGAATCTCAACCGGTTCTATCAGAGTCGGGATGAATGTGGACATGTGTGTCTCAGGCTGAAAAAAGTTTAGCTTCTCACTTTGTAAATTAAAATAAAAATGGAACTACTTTCAATCTTTTGGTAGAGATCTGATACTAACACAAATGTACCTTTTTTGGGCTTCACCGTTTTAGCCTCCTCCTTCTCGAGCTTTGCTTCTCTCTCCTTCCACCTTCGGATCTGTTCTTCTCTCATTTTAAAGAAGAGAACCTGCTTCTGCTCTTCGTTCAGTTCGGCGAGCAGCTCCGGCTCGATGTACATGTCTTTGAGAATCTGCTGCAGCATGGTTATCGTCCTGTATCCTTCGTCTTAGGAAGAAATGTTCTTCATGTGTACAGTCCCAAAATCCAAAGAAGTCCAGAGGCACAGACCAAAGCAGTGAATCACTGTTTCCTCAGCGTAAACAGTCCCAAACAACTGCATTAATAAAAAACAACAAAAAAACAGAACACTATATGAAAAGTAAGACACATAGACCTGCTGCTTGTTAGAGTTTTCCAGGGAATTTTCAGACTACACACACCAGCTCTGCTTCACCTGCACAGTCAAACTCTCCTGCTGGAGTCAGATCTTATCTGCAGGCTACTTCCTCATTCTAGTGAACATGAGGAAAGTGTGGTGAGCTTTTAAATAGGAACAAAACCCTCCAAAAGACCCACAGGTAAAAAATAATACAAAACAAAACAAAAAAATACAGAACACTGGTTATGAACTTCCACATGAATTTTAATGCTCTGCTACATCCAGTTCATCTTCATCTGAGCCTAGCCTAAAAATGGTGTGAGGTGGGAATACACACCTCGGGTGAGATGCCAGTTAATCACAGAACACACTGAGAGTATGGATTCAGTGGATATTACTGAATATTACATTTTTGTTTTGGATAAGTCTTGGATAATCTCATCAGGATCTTCATATTTGGAAACTGTAGCCTGTCCACCTCACTGGCATGTTTTTGGGAGATGGGAGGAAACTAGAAAACCTGGAGGAAACCCAGTAATACAGTAATCTCAGGACTGAAGCATGGACTGTGAAACACTGTCTGGTTTTCTTTCTTTCTTTCTTTCTTTCTTTCTTTCTTTTATTTTCAATTTAATTTCAATAAACCAATTGAAGATTTTCTAGAATTTAATTGTATTGTACTACTTGTCCTGCCCTTTAATTGTTATTTATAATAATAATAATAATAATAATAATGAAGCGTACAAATAAAAATAAAACAACGTTAAACACACACACACACACACACACACACACACACTTACCTAAGTGAATGCTTAGTAAATCGCCCCAAGTCTCACACAGCACAGTCCTGAAGATCTTGTCTAGTCACCAAATGTCTTCCAAAATATGAAATGATTTAGTGTTTGATCAACTCGAGTGTATTTTCAACACCGTAAGAGTCGCCTGAAGGTTTGTCCAGTTCGTCAGTGAGAAGTTTCCACCCACATCTAAATAACCATGTCATGGTTGTACCTGTGGAATCAGACAGGAGCACAGCGCCCCCTACAGATGAATTGATAAAGATCCCTTCACCTGAACCTAGCTCTCAGTGTCAGTTTCCATCAAATACATAAATAGTTTCATTTTGTCAAGGTTTCCTTATATTTTGGGACACAAAAAAGCCAAAAAAGACATAAAAATCCCTCCAAAATGTTTATCTAAGAATTTAAAAGTAATTGTA
Organism: Hemibagrus wyckioides; assembly: GCF_019097595.1. Lineage (NCBI taxonomy): Eukaryota > Metazoa > Chordata > Actinopteri > Siluriformes > Bagridae > Hemibagrus > Hemibagrus wyckioides. The sequence goes on from NC_080725.1 coordinate 847,866, forward strand.
TTTATCATATTCACTCCCCGCCAAAAGTATCGGAACAGCAAGGCCAATAGAATGTTTTTTTGCTGTAAACAGAAGAAGGTTTAAGATCAAAAGATGATACTATAAAATGGTTCATAATTTCAGCTTTTATCTCCTGGTATATTATATGTAGATGTGTTAAATGACATACAGCACAGTTTGTATCAGACCACCCCATGTTTAGGCAAGCAAAAAATATTGGAACATGTGTTTCTAGTAGCACAGTCCTGTTAGACTGATCATTTTTAACACAAATAGCTCCACTCTTGTTTTTTAGGTTTCAGTGTCAGCTGTGCAGATTGAAGGATAAGTCAATATGGTGATAAAAGAAGCTGAGAAAAGAGGAAAAACTATCATACGCATTGGAGGAATGTCCTGAAAAATAAAAACAAACAAACAAACAAAAAATGCTGATGCTCTAGGCAAAAGACACAGGACAAAAGCTGATGACAGAAAGGTTGTGTTAGCATAAATGAGTTTTTATCTTCTTTTTTTAAATAGCATACATCTGAAAACAGAGACATATTTACATACCAGCTCCTACATCACTGTTAACACCACAAAGAGTGTTTGCACATTTCAGCATTCCAGAGAAGACAGCTACTGAGAGGAAGTTATTTGAATGACACCGCACAAATTCCTGTAACACAACTCAGAAAACTAATAGTCCAGTGATGATGTCTGTTCTGCAATGTGGTTTGGGGAGTTTCAGGTGTGTGTGTGTGTGTGTGTGTGTATGTGTGTGTGTGTGAGGCCTTCAGCACGTATTTTACACATCCTGTTTCCTTATTTTTGAAAATCCAGAAAAACAGGAATATCGGTGATGCAGGCAAAACGTTACTCTAGTCCATCCCTGTAGTCCAGCCCTGTAGTCCATCCCTGTAGTCCATCCCTGTAGTCCATCCCTGTAGTCCAGCCCTGTAGTCCATCCCTGTAGTCCATCCCTGTAGTCCATCCCTGTAGTCCATCCCTGTAGTCCAGCCCTGTAGTCCAGCCCTGTAGTCCAGCCCTGAGGTCTTGTTGGCACTAGGTGGCGCTTGTATTCTACATTCACAGAAGAACCTCGACAAATTGGAGGAAATTATCTGACATCAAGTTTCTGCAGCTTAGAAATGCATGGTTTTAATCACTCAAGCCCAAACTAGAAATGGCCTTTTTTATGATTTTGTATTTATTCGAGCATGATCAGTGACTAAGTGTAAAAAGCTAAGAGCTAAAAGTGACATCATTACTGCATTCTCTTTAAGCCTCTAGCCCACATTTCCTTTGCCAGGTTTAGCAGTCATTAGTATTCAGTTAAAGCAAGAAATGTCCTCAGGTTGTTGTTTTTTCCCCAGAACATTTTGTCCTACCTTTGTACCCCCAGGTTCCTCTTGTTTACACGTTGTGGACTCTGACTTTAGGGGCTTGATGACTCAGTCTTTGGTAAACAGTGCTTTAAAATCACTTCATGACTCCAATTTCCCATCAAGATCTTTAACTGTGCATATTCTAATGGTTTTCCCTCTCTGTCTGATTAGAGATGATTATTAGTGGCATGATGGCCAAGAAGAGCGTACGGATGAGGTATTTTAATGTAAGTTTTATATTCTACACAATAAAACGGTGTATACTGGCTAACTAATTAAGCCATGGAACTTGTCCAGAAACCCAAACAGTCTTTTATAATTTGTTCCAAAAGTGGCTTTGTGTTGGTTTCTTAACTGGGAGAATAAAGCGGTGCACCTGGCACCATAAAGGACATCTCTTTTCTTTTTTTTTGGACATGTGCACAAGACAGAGATGTCTGTTTTTCTGTGGCCCAAAATGAGTCTAGTAAAAAAAATTAAGAGATGTTTTTACTGGACAGTGATTATATAAATTACATAACATCATTGCTATTGCATTGTGCACTTACTGACCTCTGTACAGCAAAGCACCTAGTGCTAGTTTTATTTGTATCCAGCTTTTCTTACATTTCTTTTGTATCCACAATTTTTCTCAATCATTGAACAGAGCAACAGAAAGTGTTTATTTGTCACTACAGTGCAATGAAACTATTTTTCTTAACAAAATCTCAGCTTGTTACAAACCTAAGGACAGCCATGATACGGCACCCTGGAGCAGACTGGGTTAAAATCCATGGTAAAGGTCACAGCAGTATCCCCTGGTGGTCCAGCGGCAGGATCTCATGCTCTCCTTGCTGTGGCCTGGGTTCGATTCCAGGGCTAATCCAGCTACTGAGGGGTCAACTGTGGGGTCAGTGCCGGTCCCAAGCCTGGATAAAATGGGAGGGTTTGTTTCAGGAAAGACAGCTGGCATAAAACATTTGCCAAATCAAAATATGGAGACAAGATGATCTGCTGTGGTGACCCCCAACAGCCCAAAGAGGTCCCAGCAGTGGCAGCTTGAACCCCCAACCGTCTGAACCTTAACCAATGAGTCACTACTGCTGGTGCATTCGTATCAAATCAACCTCACCCAGAGAGGGCTTTCAGTGGAACTGGAATTCATTATTTTTTTGACTTTTTCACTTTTTGGGAGTAACTCTCAAGTGCCGTAACTGAGAAGATTGTGATGCATCTAAAGATTCAGGAATTTTTTAGAACTATGTGGATAGTCGAAGAGGTCAAAATGCGACCATATGAAGGGCTTTCCCCAGATCCCCTCATGTGTGTACTTTTTTTTTAATCTCTCATGAGAAACACATTACTGTCTCTGCATTAATTTTCTGTATCTTTTGGCCAGACTCTCCACTCGCTCAGTCGAGAAAAAGGATCCTCAGTCTTGTCTTGTTAATTTGCTGTTTGTGAACACAACCCAGAGTTCAGAATGATACTGTGCATTAACTCAAAGGCAATAATTATTTCCTGCTCTGTGCTGGAATGGAGCTCTATAATTTGCTCGTGTTTATACGACTGCATGATCGTATCTCTGTGGAGCTTCGGTTCATCGTGGTCGGTGTATCAGGGGTGTGACCCGGGATGGTTTGTGCAGCGCTGTGCCCAAGAGACAAGTGATTTTAGAAGTTTTAAGTGCAAATGTAACTCACAAGAAAATAGGGCTGGATATTTTTTCAAGCTTACTGGCTTGGTACAGATATTGAGTAATCCAGGAGGTGCTTTCGGATAGTCTGACCTCATCGTGGATGTCATCCATTTCGATTCAGAGTGCTCGGCACACTGTTCACAGCTGGGCTTAAACATTCATTTTATTGAGCTGGATTCAGTTTTTCACTCGTATATTTTCCTCATAAATTTAATAAAGCACCGCAATAGCATTTTATGTAAGATTATATGACACTAACTTGCACAAGTCTGTGATCCATGATTTGTTGCATGCGTGCGTGTGTGTGTGTGTGTATGTGTGTGTGTGTGTGTGTGTGTGTGTGTATGCGTGTGTGTGTGTGTGTATGTGTGTAAGAGAGGTTTATTACTTATTCTAGCCTTATTTGTACTCAGCTCCTTTCACAGTGGCCTTTTAAAGGTCATTTTCTAGATTTATGTCCCACTATTTTTAGTTATGTTCAATATTTATCTGGCTCCATTCAGATTTAAAAGCATTTGGCTCCACTCCTTTGTTTTATATATATATTATATTAAAATACAAAAAAAAAAAGCCCTAACGGATAGACCATAGCCATGTCAGAATGCCTAGAGCCAAGTTTATTTTGGATGCAAAGCAGAGCATTAGATGAGAATTTATGATTCACTCCTTGTGCAGGTGCAAGTCATCGAATGTGGTCTCAAAACATCATATTCCATCTCACTACACTGTTTCTTTTATAAATCAACATTTTGGCTTAGCACCGTATATACAGAAATGGACTTTCCAGCCACGTTCCTACAAAGCTTGCCGACTTGTAAAAACATGCTCATGTGTCACCTTTATCTTTTACTTTTCCCCTTTGGCTTGCTGCAGTTCTTTCCTGAAATGGCTCTCTGTTATGTCCCAGCATCTCGGTAATCTCCAGTGTTTACATGAGAACAAGCGGCTCTATCAAGCGTGGTCTGGGATCAGAGAGCATTAGGGTGCATTAATACCAGGGTCAAGCAGTTGGAGAGGAAGGTCGAGTCCATTGACATAACTTAGTGGTGTAATGCTCTGCTGTGTGAGTGTGGAGGATACAGCCTTTCCTGTGTGACATGCTCTCTCTCTCTCTCTCTCTCTCTCTCTCACTCTGAGGGACAGTAAATGTGGCCTCTGTTCGCTTGACCGCTCATGTGCATGTCCGTACGTTCTCTGTTTATGCTTTCGGAGACTTTAGTGACACAGGAAGCTGCTGTTTCTGGTATCTAAAATAGACAATAAAATCAGCAGTTTTCTGGCTTTCATAGAAGAAACAAATTAGAAAGGATTAGACCAGTAGGGTCCAGTCTCAGATTTTTAAAGAAAAGTTTTGTGTGTGCTTTCAGATGCTTGTGTTCATTTGCTCTGATTTGCTCTGAAAAGAAACTGAGTGTTAACGAAAACCTTCACCCCAAAAGACATGATAATTGTTTATATTTTTTGGTGCTTAGTGATTCTGATGCTAATTGATTGGTGAAATATTCCTGTGAGATGAATGCAGTTGTGTGTCTATGTCACAGTGGATGATTGCTAACATCTAATATAAGGGATAACAACCAGGTTTCAGTCATAACTCCTAAATCAAAAGAGCAAGAGCTTCTTTTCTCTCTCATGTCCTGATCCAGAAATGTTCAGTGTCATATTAATGAGAAATCCCAACGCTGGTGTAAATGTTAGACTTCCAGAATGTAATGCAGCTTTACGACACAACAGCACAAAGCCAGTGGCTCGGTTTGGGTAGTTATGGATCAGCAGTATTAGCATTATCATATGGTATTATAAGTAAAATTTTAGAAAAAGACCAGCGTCACAATGAAAGACCTTTTTAAAATGATCGTTTTTAAAACTAAAAATGCCCACGCAATTACATTTCATTATGAAATGAATGAAGATCACATGTTAATTATAAAAATGAATATGCACGACATATGGGATTGATTTTTCTCTTTTTTTTAAATAATGACCTTCTATGACATATCTATAATACAATAATGAATAATAAAATAATGAGCTTAAATGACATAAAAGAATTTCTAACGTGTGTATTGACATGTTTCCTTTATATACTGTATATACCCTTTATATATTAAGAAACTCTTTTCTTAAACCTCATTCATTTCCTGCATTGCCGAGGTCATCCACTCTCCCATTCATTTAAACCTAAAGAGTTGTGAAAACTATAAAAGTGAAGTAAAACCACTTTGACCTTAAACACATGATCATGTCACCTGAATGCTTACAAATCCAGACTTAACAAGAAAAGACAAATATTCAATGCCTAGCATAATGTAAGCATCTTTTCATTCATATCAGATTGTAATGTTTGAGACAAATTTGCTCTGAGACACGGTCCGCCTCTGCATAGGCGCTGAACAAAGCCCCTTTCAGACCCCCCTCTGTTTTGACTGGATCACAGCCACCAACCCACACGGTGCTGTAATTAGGTTGACCTCAGGGCCGCAGTCAACATCTGGCTCCTCCATTGCCCATCAGTGTGGCTAAAGTGATCGAATGATCACATTCCATTCCACATCTGACATGAAACATTGAGCAATTTCTATCAGTTGTTCCTTTTTTTGTCACTGTACACAAATTCTTGCTTTTTTTTAATTCTTTTTTTTGGGTGTTAACACTTCACAGCTGCAGGGTTCCTGCTTCGGTCCTGAGTTCAGGTTACAGTCTGGCTTGTTTTTTGTACATTTCCTCTGACCTCCCAAAACCATGAATTGGTGACATGAATGTGAATGAGTTTGTGTGTGTGTGTGTGTGTGTGTGTGCATCTTGCCCTAAAATGGACTTCTGTTCCCAGGATAGGCTCTGGATTTACCACAGCCCTGACCACAATAAAGCACTTACTAAAGATGAATGAATGTTAATGAATCTATGCACTAGATACACTATATTGCCAAAAGTTTTGGGACACCCCCCCCCAAATCATTGAATTCAGGGTTCAGGCTTGGCCTCATTGTGAAAGGAACTCTTAATGCTTCAGCATAAAAAGATATTTTGGATAATTTCATGCTTCCAACTTTGTGGGAACAGTTTGGGGATGAATTAGAGCAGAGACTGTGAGCCAGACCTTCTCGTCCAGCATCAGTGTCTGACCTCACAAATGTGCTTCCAGAGGAATGGTCAAAAATTCCCATAAACACACTCCTAAACCTTGTGGAAAGCCTTCCCAGAGGAGTTGAAGCTGTTGTACTTTTGGCAATATAGTGTAGTTTCCTGCAATCATTTTCTTCTTCTTCTTCTTCTTCAACCATATTCTTTTGTAACTATATTACCCCTTGATGGTCCCTGTGACTTTAACAGGTTAATATTTGTGCACAACCTTAACTATTTAGACAGATACGATATTATCATCAGCTAAACAAACAATATAAAACAATCCTTCTATTACTAGCCTTTTCTACTCTGATGTTAGTATCCAGTTATGATTATTTTACACAGAAACTGAGGAAACAGAGATTCGTCCTGACAAGAAAGCAAGCACACTGACCTATCCGGGTGAAAGCGTGACGAGATTTTTTCTGCCTGGGGGTTTCTGCAAAGAGGAAGTTTCTGGGGTGATGATATTATTGCAGCACAATCATCTGTTCTGTGCACACAGTATGTCAGTTCCAGTGAAAATGCTGCTCTTTGAATAAACCCCATGATGTACTGACACTCCTTTAAATATGAATCACTTCACGCATTTCTTTCTCTCTCCTCTCTTTTCTTCTCTCTGTCTCTCTCTCCCTCTCTCTCTTTCTGTCTTTATATAGTCAAAATTATGTCTGCCCTCAATTCTCTAGAACTGATTAGAATTAGAATGTCCTTGTTATCTATTTTGGATAAGTTGGTCAGATCTACAGCCGATCAGAAAGAGGTTCTGCAAATGTCTGTGCATGGTGGTGTTCTTGTATAGCTAACATTTTATTTTAAATAAAATAATTTTAAATAATACTGTAAGTAAATAATAATAAAAAAAAAATTAAATTAAAAAAAAAATATATATATATATATTGTGTATACACACACACACACTAATCAAACGTCCCGACAAGATCAAATAGTTAGAAATTCATAATCTTGTGAGGGAAATTTGATGCCCACCAAGATATAAAACGTCTCAGTGTGATTCCCCGGCATTAAAACATTTGTTTTATAGCTTTTGGAGTGTATTGTCTCTTTGACAGGTATTTATGTAAGGACTCACTAACCAGAACCAGCAAGACCTGCCGGCACGAGCAAAATGTTTCTGTGGAGACGCAGGAACAAATTCTTTTCTAATTGGTCCAACCTGGGTGAGAGGTTGAGAGATTTTAAATGGATGTTGATTCCTCAAGGGTCAGAATTTTCTTTAGTTTTATGAGTGTAAAGTCCAGATTCATAAACCAACTATGTAATAAGCTGCAACAGAGACTCCAAATGGTATGACATTATGAATCATAGGAGCTTCATTGCAACGGCTGCATGACAATTAACCTATTGACACGAGCTTCAAGTGTAAAGACGAAAAGAAATATCGGAAATGTTGTGATTTCTGAAGACTGATCAATGACCTATGCTGTGTGCACAATCCTGTGCCAGGTTAAACAGCCAGCTGGCTTTAACAACTAACCTGCAACCAGTCGAACTTTTCCCAATCGTTTGTCTTCAGTGGAAAAATCTCAGCTTATTGCTTTGGCTAGATACTGCTTAAGCCATTTGGTGCACAAGGTAGCTCTGTGCCTTTTTAAAATACAGAAGTACTCTGCTGGACCAGTGCAAAGGCACTTCATAAAGACCAAACTCTCATTTCCTTTGAGAACAATCCACACATTGTCATAGACTGACACAAGTGCACACTTCCAGGACGAAAGGAGGAGGCAAATGAGAAAAAACTGTTACTGCAAACAGGCCCCAGAGTATAGTGTCCAGTGCTTCGTAAAATGTTAAAAAGTTAGCAGTAAACTCAGCTTTGTAATAAAGTATAGACACAAAGGCTTACATTCATCATATGCTCCAGTGAGGCAAGGAGATTTAAAGACAAGTTTGTAAGATTAAAATATGAATGAAATGTATTTTTATAGCCTGATTAGGTACACATAGTCTGAATTGTAATGTGGGCTTTTTTTATTCTTTTAAATCTCCTACTTCAGCAGATTTTTTGCCAAGCTGTAGTAAGCAAACCTACTCATCGTTTTTTTTGTACTGCCTTTATTCCTCTTGCTCACTCACAGCATGCTGAAATGTTTTTACTGAGATGAATGAGCCGTAAAAACACCAATGGTGGGTGAATCAACTAGGAATCGGTTCTTTTTTGAACGATTCGTTTAAATTGTGTAAAACAAATCCAAATATTTAGCTTATAATAATAATAATAATAATAATAATAATAATAATAATAATAATAATAATACAAATAAAATAGCCATAAAATAACAACTTTAATTTAAACTATATTTTTTTTCCATATCTGTTACTATACTTCTGTGAAGCTGAAGACAATGTCCATTGTTAAAAGCGCTATACAAATAAATTGAATTCAATTAATAATAATAATAATAATAATAATAATAATAATAATAATAATAATAATTATTATTATTATTATTATTATTATTATTATAACAATAATAGCATTAAGAGAAAGATGAAAACAACAACGATGTTTAAAACAATCACGAAAACGTTTATAAAATAGGACAAAATAAGATAAGAAGAAATATCTAAACACAAAAGTAAAATAATATAAATGTTTATAAAAGTAATATAAGGAAAATAAAAGCCAAAATCTCTAATGTATGTATATTATCATGCGAATAGTTCTTTTTGTACTTAAATTAATGTTGATTAAAAGTATATAATAATAATAATAATAATAATAATAACACTGTATAATAATAATTACACTGTAGTCCACACTATTTCTGGTAGCTGCACTAGGTGGTGAATCAAAGGATTCAAAACACGCGTAGTTCGATTCACCGAAATGACTCTGCTTAAAAGAGTCGGCTCAGTAAAGCGGTTCGTCATGTCCAGCGCTTGTAAACTCGTGTGAATGAGCGTGTAGACGGAGATGTAACGGAGCTCTAACATTAAACAAGGCGAGTTAATGTGGCAGTGAACATGATCACAATCCGGGATTTAACACAGCATCCATCTGAACACAGGCGCATTTCATTAAATCACAACACGACTCAACACCAATACAGGAGAAATGCCGGAGTCTGAGCCAGGACTGTTCACACACAGTAAGTAAAAGGGTTTAGTTTGAAGTTCTAGAATAAAATCTGGAATCATTTAAAAACAAGCAAACAAACAAACATAAGTTTGTAATAGTGTGAAAGTCAGTACAATGTCATTTTAGGAAGATTATACTGATTTTAGTTGAACTTTTTTAGAAAAGTTAGCTCGAGCAGATTTCTTATCTCACTTGACTTGTGGGTGTCTCTTTTAGAAATAACTTATTTATTTATTATATTAGTGTGATGTAGCTTCAAAAACTTTACATCATGAATCACTGGCATTCCCTATTAGACACAAGGAAGCTCATGCCAATAGCTATATATAGCTTCCATATGGAGTACAATAACTATAAACTGCCTCAGGCTGTACATTACCCAGTCCATTCATTTATCTCAGGTTTATATCCATAAGACAGAAGCAAACGTCTGAGCCTTAAGGAATCAACATCCTCTTAAAATCTCTTAACCTCTCACACACATTGGAATGATTTCCATCTTTTCCATAATATTCTGTGTTCCTGATCATATCTGTTTCATCTAACATCTAAAATATGTCTGTTCTTTGTAACTGAGTTGTTTAGTGTTTCTAAATCTTTTCATTTATACTGTATTTTGCATTAAAAGGCTTAGTGTACTAAATGGCTTAATGTCTCATTCTCTCAAATGGCTTTTTAACATTATAACAGCCTAATAATATAAAAAGAGAAAAAAAAACAAAACCTCAGTATGACTTTTATGACAGTTTAATTGCAAATGTATGTCTCTAAGATGATGAAATATTTATCATTGAAAATAGATGTAAATTAATATGAGGCTGGTGGTGTCCCAAATACCAAATAACATGGTGCCGGTGGTGGCCCAAATACCAAAATAGCTTATGAGTAGCCTAATTAAACTCATTAGCCAGAAAATATGTAATTCACTGGAAACTCGGCTAATAATTAGCATGCAGAAATACAAGTATAGTACATGTCTGACTGCTGTAGGTTCTTCTTTGTTTTGATGAGTACAGTAGGCATGGACTGTACAATGCTTCCTTTTCTTTCTCTTAAATGTTTACTTTGTTGCCCACTCACTGCCCCAACAAGTTCTCTGCTTTATCGGTGCTCTACCACCAGCATTGCAGAGATGTGAGAGATGTGAGTGCAGATCTGCTGGCTCGACATGTCCCAACTCTTACTGGCTTTGTCTTGTATCTTATTGACATTTTTTCATTGTTACTATAATGACACTGTTTAATAACAAATTAATAGTTAATAATTGCCTAGTGGCGTTAGTCAGTGTTGACTAAATAAACTTTATATTCTGTTAAAATTAGGTACTTTTTTTGCTCCTTAAACACAGGCGATCTTTGATCAAATGTCGCGGCTTCAAGCTGCTCACCCGGCTGTATGCTCTTACCGGTTTGAAGATTGTCCTGCCCACATCACTAGTTTGCCAAAACAATGCTTTCATCGCCATTGAAGCCGTCATCAGCCTGATTTTCATTGGCCTTCGAGAGAACTCGAAGCAGATCCTCCCCAAAAAGAAAGGGTTCCCTTGGAGCCCCTCAAATGACATAATTTCCTCTGTGTTTGGTTTCAATAACAGGGGCCCCCAGGCGAGTTGACATTAGGAGTCCTCGCACACGCCTGTCGATGTGCAGTCGTTCAGCATGTTTGCACACCCTCTTGACTTCGGGAATCAGTTCCATGGTGCTTTTCGGTCTCAGTTATGAGGTGAGGCTCAAGAGAGGAATATCATCTATAATCATAATATTCAAACTAGTCTTTATTTGCAGAATCCTTCTCATTTGTCATTTCATATTATGAAATAACTTTTATTTATCACTATCATTGGTCCACTGCCATACATGTTGATGCTGATTCACTTCACCGAACTCTCAATGGCTTTAAGTGGACTTGCAGGTCCACTACAGTGTAACATTCATAGCTATGTTAAAAATAGATCACAGATATTGTTTTACAGTGCCCTTGATGGTGCTTGAACGGCGAGAGCAGGTATAGTTTTGTCTACATACCAAAGATATAAAAGAAAAATAAGAAAAGTTGCCCCCAAAATCAGTTCTGAGCATGTAATTAAAATAACGAAGATTGCATATCCATGGCTTACATCATGCATATAAAGTGTTGCAGATCTATAAACTTTGACTGTATCTATTGATTTCCTTTTAAAGAAACACCATAATGCACTCTATAATATTCTGGATTAGTCACTTTTTTAATCAGGAAACAGCAGAAAAAATCGGTCCCACAGTGGTCTTTCTTACAGGCTACAGCTTCAGGACTGAGATAATGTTTACAGTATATTTGACAATACATTCATCTAAAGCATATTACTTAAAACATAGTTTATTATTCATCCTTTATTCCTTTTATCTACCCATACTCATTTGTTACTCTAATTCATAGATACAGTTAAGTAAATGAACTTCCTAGCACACTTGTACTTGTAAACAGTGTCGCTTTGGAGATGCAGCAAGGTTCAGAATAATAATGATGGACGTCATATCTTGGCAATGATTGGACTAAAGTTTTGATTCAGACCTCACTAGTAATTTAACCGTGACGCCTCCTGAGCATTTATCTTCAGATTGCTACTGAATTTAAACACTTATAGTCTCTATTTTTTTTATAAGTTGTTGCTAATAATGTCTGGAGGGATTTGAAATCAGCAAATGGATGGATAATTTGCTAATTAAAGTAATTTCTATAAAAAAGAAAAAAAGGGTTGTCTCATAAGGGTCTTTAAGTTAGTCCTTGATGAGAAATCTTCACTTCTTTCAATAGTGTTTCCCTGTTAAAGTAGATCTCCTGTAAGTGCTTAAGAACACATAACCAACCCCTGAGGAATGCTTCATGAGGGTGATATTTATTACCATAATTACCATTACTTATACTTATTACCATTTATTACCATTACCAAACCACTCTGGCTATTGAGAGATTCTCTCCATGCTTGTTAAAAGACCTTTCACTTACTTTTGTGTAATTGCTCGCTGTTTATTGAGATGGACAGCTATAATGTTTTTTGTAAACTTGATGGCGCAACACAAATCTGTATAGACATTAGAGATTTATGTAACTTACTCAACATTTGCTGAAACTGGAATCGGTGAGGTTTGCAGAATTTGTTTGGCTGGAAGTTTACGTATGATTGCTTCGGATTGTGAGTGGTCTGAAGTGAAAACACACTTCCAATGACAGAAAGAGAGCTCAAACTCAAAAATACATTTAGACTCTCTGTCCAGAGTTTGCACCCCAAAAGATTCAAGACAAATAATCTCTGAAGATCTTTGAAGGCCTGTGTGTATTTTTGTGTTTCCAGGCCAGCAGTAACCTCCTAGGTTAGTCTGGGAAACCTGTGTGCTTCTGCTCCCTCCCCATTGCACCAAGAGACCAAACTCCCATTAAGGAAATGGGAGATCATCATCAGGTCAAGACTTCCTTCCTTTTTATCCAACTGCAGTCACCCTTCAGGGCTCAGCCGTGCCAACCTTCTGCTGACTGTCTGAGCTTGGTCACTCAAGAGGAAGTATCATCAGCCACAGCAGCTGCAGACATAGCACGACCTTCAGACGGAGACCTCCAGAGCACCTACACTGGGGAGGGAGAAAGTATAACTGCCTACAAAGATGCCTCAGATGACGCTGTATTACTGAGTGAGGATAGTAAACCTATACCAGAGGAATCATCATCTTCACCACTGTTTGATACTGGGATTACAGAACAGAGCTATTTCTCAAATTCAACAAGGATAGATATCAGACTGGCTAATCAAGACACCACTTCATCATCATCAAGCTTTGAAGATTTAAGAGGAGATGTGTTTCTAAGTAAAACAGATTCTCAGGAGTGCTTGAGTTGTGAATGCACCAAATCCCTAAATTCAGAGTCTGAGAAGGACAACTCTGTTGAACACACAGAGTCCATTTGGCCCTCGTGTCAGGATCCTCCTGAAACCATGAGTGAAGTGATTCCGTCTCCATCGCTGGCGAATTTTCCCAAACCTCCTTTAGGTCCCAGAGTGAGTTTCCTCTACCCATCGACAGAATCAGATTCCCAGAACAGGACCACACCACGTAGTCCAGATCTGAGCCCAACGCTGAGTGGAGTGCCTCCAGCTTGCGCACCAACCTCTACTTTTCTCCCGAGCACACATCGGCCATCGCACAGCAGCTGGGTGCACAGTGCCAAGCACAAGGAGGAGGCTGCTGCTCTAGAAAGAGCACATACAGAGCCGAGCACAAACGCAGAGAGGACCACTTTTGTTTCAGCTGTAATCAAGAGGTCCTCACTGCTTTATGGGGACGTCTGGAAACCAACACATAGTTCTTCTGAAGTGACTTCTGCTGTGAAAAAGTCTTCTGAAATCCTTTCTCTGGTTGTAGGTGCAGAAAAACCAAACCAAACTGCACTGACTACGGAATCTCTGCTCGCTGATACAGCACCATCAACCATGCATCAGTCTACAGCATCTGAAAAGGTAAGACTGCCTTTAATTCTGGTGACATAGAATTCACACAAAATACTGATTCCTACATTACATCATATTAGAGTCTGGGCCTTTACATTAATTATAAAGTTTAAGGTACTGAACACTTCAGCAGGCTAAAATTATGATTTAAAAATATTTAGTTATTTTTTTAATATATACGGATTATACTGATGATACAATAGGATTTTTGACTCTTGATGTACTCTTCAGCTGAAGTAGTGAGACTATAAGATTTGACCACACCAGGGTGGATAATGGTTGAAGGCTACACACCCTGATGGACAGATTACAGCTGTGTATCCAAAAGTAATTTCAGTCATTCCTGCCATTAAATGGACCAGAAAGAATTTTCATCTTCTTCCTTTGCTCTTGCCATTTTCCATTGGGTGTTCTTTTCAATTTGTTGTTCTTTCTTTGATAAAATAAAAAAAAAAAAAAAAAAGAAAAGAGAAAAAATTTAAAAGCCCAGTAAAAGCTCTGCTCTGTTGGACTGGATGGACTTTTGGATATAGAAATTGATATATCTGTTACTTGCACTGGTTGAATTGTAAAAAAGAAAATAAAAATAATTAATAAATATATTTAAAAAAATAAAAAAAAATTTAATTGTACTAGTGGAAAACCCAGTAATTAAATTTATACACAATAAGTTAATTTATAAAAACTTTAATAATTTTGTAGATTTGTTTCATCTTTAACAAAGATTACTAAAAAATGGCATTTCTACTTATTCAAGATTTTTATTTAACTTAGTTAAATACAGTATTCAGCTTACAGTGAAGTAAAAACCTGGCCACTCCACCTAGGCTGCATATATAAATAAACTAAATTGAATGCATAGAAATCATGAGAATATCAAGAGGTTATATGGAAATATGATGTGCAATATGTTGCATGTTACATGTAGTAGCATGATGTTAAAATATGTTACATGTTGTAATGGTACAGAATGGTCAAACATTACAGAATGGACAATGATTTAATATGTAGTAACAGTTATGTGCAGTGTGTAGAATGACAATTAAGTAAAATAGTCTTTATGGAGTACTAAAGGTTTTATAAGATAGACAAGTACGTGTTGATGCCCCGAGGGAAGAAGCTCCTCCTGAGCCTCTCAGTTATAGCCATCAGAGAGTCACTTCCTCTACAGGTGTGAGCATTTTTGTTGGTTCGTGATTGTAAATTTGATGGTTGATCATGATAGGTCCAACGTGTTTGTTTGAACAGGCCATAAAACAAATCCATCTAATATACACTATATTGGCAAAGGTTTTGGGACGTCTGCACATGAATGTAATATGGAGTTGTCCTGCCCTTTACAGCTATAACAGCTTCAACTCTTTTGGGAAGTCTTTCCACAAGGTTTAGGAGTGTGTTTATAAGAATTTTTGACCATTCCTCTAGAAGAGCATTTGTGAGGTCAGGCACTGATGTTGGACGAGAAGGTCTGGCTCACAGTCTCCACTCTAATTCATCCCAAAGGTGTTCTATGGGGTTGAGGTCAGGACTCTGTGCAGGCCAATCAAGTTCCTCCACACCAGACTCACTCATCCATGTCTTTATGGACCTTGCTTTGGTCACTGGTGTGCAGTCATGTTGGAACAGGAAGGGGTCATCCCCAAACTGTTCCCACAAAGAACATGAAATTGTCCAAAATGTCTTGGTATGAAGCTGAAGCATTAAGAGTTCCTTTCACTGGAACTAAGGGGCCGAGCCCAACCCCTGAAAAACACCTGAACTCAATGATCTGGAGGGATGTCCCAAAACTTTGGGCAATACAGTGTAGCTCTGTTACTAGCAGAAATATAGAGGGCTATGAAAATATATTATAGCAGCCCTGAGTTTCATATCTGGTTACCATTAAGAGCCAACAAATACATTCACTATGTTAATTTATACATTACTGACTGCTCTGATAAAATTCTATTGTCAGTTTTTATATTATTATTAGATTTTATTGTAATATTTTTTCCTTCTTCTTCTACTTATTATTATTATTATTATTATTATTATTATTATTATTATTATTATTATTAATATTATTATTATAGTTTTTTATATTTTATTTATTGAAACTATTTTTTCATAGATTCTTGAATGTGTGGGTTTTTCCCCACATCAGAACTAACTGGAGTCTAGATTTCATGTAGATTATGCATATTAATACATACATTTTGGTCATGGTGGCCTGCTGAGAAATATTTTAGTAAGCTGTCTTTACTTTTTCATGTATCGCCTCCCCGAGAGAAGAAAACACGGACCTAGAAATGTTCCTACTATATCAAACTATAGTTTTGTAGCAGTTTCCTTAACCACCAGCAGCCCACTGAAATGGAAGATTATAGGATCCAAAAATATAGCAATGATGACTATATGTTGTTGTTTTTTTGCTTTAATATTCACATAATCTGCATCTAAGACAAATGTACTCTTGAACTGAATTGATAAAGTGTTTAATACCTATTTAATATAATGACAGTCCATGATTTCAGCTAATCCTAGGGAGAAAGTAAAGAGACGTCCATCACCTCCCTCTCTTCAGAGTCTCCATAATAAACCTTAAACTCTGATGACAGACCTTTTCCTAGTTTAACTTTCACTTCATCCCCCCGCCCCTCCTCTCATGGATCCTACCACAGCGTTATCCTAGCATAGGACGCGCTCCTGGGAACGTACCAACTGTCACTGAGACGGGGGGGAGGGGATGGAATATGGACAACAAAACACAAGCCCTAGCGCACAGCTCAAAGCGTGACAGATGAGGTCCGGCGATGTTGAATTAGCGGCGATGTTTAATAGATGAGCTTCGGGCAGTATTGGTGAGTATTTTCTGTGCAAGTGTAGGCGATTTTTGGTTAAATTGCTGCAGCAGGGTTTTCACTTCTCTCATATTTCTTACCCAAGCGCCGTGTGTCACGCCTTCAGTTCAAGGCGACTGTCTGAAAGTGCTGCTGTAACTCCGCCAAATGTCTACAGAGCACTCAGTGTCCGGTTATAGAAAGAGACATCAGACATCATTTCTGCTATAAAATAAATCTATGGTTTCAAAGGAGGGCTTGGTATCTAAACAGTCAGCTAGCTAGCGTGAGCTTTGAAAGAGCTGGAGTCCTCACGGCGGAGTGTCTCTGCACACTGAGCATGTGAATACAGCAGTCTGGATATGGAACTGGGAGATGGGGTGAGATGCTCTAGCTAACCTTTTGTGTCGGCTTGAAACTGTTATTACTGTTTAATTAACTAGTTGTGTTTAATGTGTATACCTCTGGGGTTAATTCCGAGTCCTGGGAGCAGGCTGCGGCTTTATGCCGTTTAGTTTCGTTATAAAAAACTCGTTAGTCAGCAACGTTGTTCCATGATCTGGTGAAGCTGGTCGTTCTAATGCAGGCTAATACCTTTATGGCTAAAGCTAGCAGGACAGAGAGGGTGTGTGTGTGTGTGAGAGAGAGAGAGAGAGAGAGAGAGACTCTATTTCAAGTACACGTGGCTAGATAAAGTCCCAGTTTAAGTTGTTTATCTTTTCCTTCTTAGTGCTTAAAATGTCGAAAATTCAGCTGATTCAGCTAATGTAGCCTTTCAGCGCTCTCCCGGATCTATAGAACCTAATGATATAGAAAAGAAGCACGCGCATCTCTCTCTCTCTCTCTCTCTCTCTCTCTCTCTCTCTTTCCTCTCTGTCTGTCTGTCTGTTTGTCTGTCTGTCTCTCTCTCTCTCTCTCTCTCCCTCTTTCCTCTCTGTCTTTCTCTCTCTTTCTCTCTCTTTCCCCTCTGTCTGTCTGTCTCTCTCTCTCTCTCTCTCTCTCTCTCTCTCTCTTTCCTCTCTGTCTTTCTCTCTCTTTCCCCTCTGTCTGTCTGTCTCTCTCTCTCTCCCTCTTTCCTCTCTGTCTTTCTCTCTCTTTCCTCTCTGTCTGTCTGTCTGTCTCTCTCTCTCTCTCTCTCTCTCTCTCTCTCTCTCTCTCTCTTTCCTCTCTGTCTTTCTCTCTCTTTCCCCTCTGTCTGTCTGTCTGTCTCTCTCTCTCTCTCTCTCTCTCTCTCTTTCCTCTCTGTCTGTCTGTCTGTCTGTCTCTCTCTCTCTTTCTCTCTCTCTCCCTCTCCTCTCTGTCTGTCTCTCTCTCTCTCTCTCTCTCTCTCTTTCCTCTCTGTCTTTCTCTTTCTTTCCCCTCTGTCTGTCTGTCTCTCTCTCTCTCTCTCTCTCTCTCTCTCTCTCTCTCTTTCCTCTCTGTCTGTCTGTCTGTCTGTCTGTCTCTCTCTCTCTTTCTCTCTCTCTCCCTCTCCTCTCTGTCTGTCTCTCTCTCTCTCTCTCTCTCTCTCTCTCTGTGTGTGTGTGTGTGTTTATATAGTGGGTGGTAGAGGAATATCTGACCTTATGACTGGTCCCCATGTGGAAAAAAGCTTTTTTCCCCTCAAAAGCTGCATCTTTTATTAAACTCCCCTTCGTTTTCCTTTTGGTCACTCAGCTTAAGTTTAGGGTTATGTGAGGAATTAATTAACTGCAATGAAAGGTCCTCATAAAGACAGTAAGAGAAGTGTGTGTGTGTGTGTGTACGTGCATCCCCGTACATAAAACGGAAGTCATACGTAGGGAAGTAATCAACATTTTTTGATCAGATTGGAATCAGATTAAACAACACGTTATAAATATTCATAAATCATTGTGCATTATAAATATTCATGAAGGAGGAGGGGCTATGAGAAACTACAGGCTTGTTCTGTGAGAAGTTTATGAGCAGTCATTTTATTTATCTTATCAGTTAGTTTTAGTTAGTTTTCCATGAATTTGAATGTTGTCCGGTAGGTTATAGGCCTATTGTGTGTGTGTGTGTGTGTGTGTGTGTGTGTGTGTGGGGGGGTATTTTCCAAACACCAGCATTTTCATCTGGTCACGCTGGTAACAGTGTATGTTAGTGTTATGACACATGTTGTCATAGCATGTATTGCCACACAAGGCTCTCTGTTTGTGTTTGAGTGTGAATAAAAGAGTGTGTGAGGGTTGAACACTAAAATCTGGTCCTGGTTTGTGCGTAAATTAAAACTGCATGATGATCTGGGACGATCTTCTTCTTTGTGCTGCTGTTGTAACTACACTCTACAGATGTAGTTGATGTAGTATCTATCAGATGCTGATTGATTCATAGTTTATAGATTACAGTTCAGATTCCTGGCACAGAATCAATAAGCAGGTTAAATCCCTCGGTTTTGATTGTTCCCAGCTTTGCAGTTTTCCCCTTCTTCCCCTCTTTTTTTCTCCTCTTCAGTTACAGTAAACATCGTCCTCCAGCTCCGTCTTTTGATTGGACAGAACAGTGGACTCTTTTTTTTTTGTTGTAACTATGAAATAAAGCGCCTTAAATATTATATATACATGTACACAAAGACTTTTTTTTCTTTGCTGCACAAAGGCTATACACCTCTTTCAGACACTAATGTCTTTAATCCCAGCAGGACTGCTGGAGGAGGGGAGCTCATTATAATTCAGCTCTGATATATCTATTCTTCATGCTTTACTGACCGGCTCAGGATTTTACTAAGGAGATGTTTACATGTAAATACACCGCCTGTTTAAATGATCCACTGATCCCCAGCTGGAACAAAGCATTAAGGAGAAATCTGAATTTTGGCAAATGTTTTACTTTCTTACTTTCTCATGCCAGGTTATTTTGAAGCTTAGGCTCGTCCACGTGTATTATTGCTGCTCTACGACTAGAGTCGTAGAGGGGGACCGACACAATATTAGGCAGGTGGTCATAATGTTATTCCTGACCGGTTTATATATGTCTGCCAAATACCATAAATGATTAGATTGATGAAAACTGCTATAGACACATTCATCATCATTAACTGGCTCTGCTCACAAATGTTCATATCACATAATTAACCATGTCATGTTTATATTTTGGTGTTTAAAAAGCTTTTCAGCGAGGATATCAGTGATACAGTAATGCTTCAGTAATGCTATATATTGTTCCATCAGTTCCTGACAGTGAATATCGTTTTGTCAAAACAAGATTCAAGGCCCAATTCTTGCGACAGATGAGGAAGTTTCACATTTTTCGCAATTAGACTTTTTTTAAGATTTTATTTCCTGCGTCCATCTGACAAAAATATCCCCTGCAGTAAAAACTGATCTGGCTGGTTAATGGACACAGGATTTGTCTGTGCTGCCTAGTGACACGTAAGGCATAAACAGCTGGAATAAATGCTCCCTCTGTCTCAGTTTGTGTTATCAGAAAACAGCTGGGTATCAAAATATTTTCCTGTTTATTTTCCTATAAATAGAAGAAATATATTGTAATAGAATTTTCTGGAATATTTGTCTTACTGTTTTAGCTTTCCGTAAAGAGAACATCAGGCGTAGATGACGAGTTAGTCTTTGCTTATTGCCTTATTTCAGAAACTATTTTCTCCCATGTTGCATTCAGCATGCTGGTATATCCTCCTTCTCCACAAAGTTAAACAGATCTTCCCTAATTCCCAGGCTGTGTTCTTCATGTCTGCCCTACATGAGAGCCCTATATTTCACCTCATTAACTTGTTTTATTATCACTTCTAAAGTTCTCTTGCACCGCAGGGCTCACATCCTGTCTCTGCTGGCACCCTACAATAGCAGTGTTAACGTATTCATTAAGTCCAGGAAAATATTATATATTATATAGGCTACTGCGCTGAATACACAGATAACGTGTGCATCGAATTGAGTATATCTAGTTGCATTGAAGGCTGTGAGATGTCTGATGAGTATAAATTGCACAACACTAAAGAGTCTGAAATAATAGGCTTCGGCAACTAATGCATTCGAATTCTTCCAACATGTTGTAACGTAGTGTAGTGTAGCACCAGTGTTTATGATAATAACTGTCTTAAAACAGCCAAGATAACAGACCAACATGCTGCTCTATCTTAAAATTGGACAGAGTCCCAACAAGGTATCAAATCTTTAACATGAACGTAATGATTTGTTCTCTGCATGTGGTTGCTCCAAATGACTCCGTTTGCACTATTAGGCGTTCTTGGTATTTCTGAACGAAATAAATTCTGACCAGCTGTGTGGAAATCGCAGACTAAGTCCGTTCTGGGACACATTCAGATGAGGTTTTTATTCTGAATGAAAAAGTTGTGATCATTGTTATATATAGAGATATGCTAGGCAATGAAATGAATCATTTGGTGTTCAAGCGACACGTGATTCGTGGAAGGTGGAGTGGAGTTCAGAGGAAATAAATTGTTTTATCAGTCTTTTGAGGGATTACAATTACTCCACAAAACCGCAGGGTAGCTACAGAAACCGAGCTGTTCTCAGGTCAGGTCTGAGTGAGGGTACAGTGGGTCCTGGTTTGCAGTGTCAACATAAAATTAGGTCGTACATCAAAACACAAAGACCACGATAATGTAAAGAGGTACAACTTATTCTTTCTAAAACCACAGTGCTACTAGTAAAAATGTTTTGGAGGGATAATTATGATCTGTGTACAGTAGATAGAAAAGGTCACACACTTTTGTTAAAACTGCCAGTTTTTGTGATGAAACCAAGACTTGTCCAGGCAGATATTTTTTTCAGCACAATTCATGTAAAAAACAAACAAACAAACAAATAAAAGAAAGTAAATAGAGTAAAGTATAAAAAGTAAATAAAAAGATAAGAATACAATAACCTTGTACATCTTTTTATATTGTGGTTTGTGAGAGTTAAGTGATTCTGATGAACCCCAAATGAAGATCAGATGTTTCTGTTGGACTTTCTTGATATAGTTTCTTGGTTTCATCTGACTGATAAAGCTATGGTTCTCAAAGAGCTTACAAAACATGTACAGGATCTCCTTGTTAAAAGGTTTCGATCAGAACCGGGGTACAAAAGAATTTTTAAAACATTAGATGTGCCACGGAACACCGCGAAAGCCATTGTCACCAAGTAGAGAAAATCAAGGCTTCACAGAGACCATTCGACGTCCCTCCAAGAATTGGTGAAGGAATAAGGCGAAATCTTCTCAGGGAACATGCCAAGAGACCTTCAGCAATATTTAAGCTGCTTCGGAAATATCTGGAGAGTACTGATCTCTCCCTGCATGTGACAACAATCACCCAGATTGTTTACATGTCTGGGCAATGGGGTAGGGTGGCTAGACAGAGGCCTTTCATAATAAAAGAAAACATCCATGCCTGCCTAAATCATCACAGACCATGTGGCAGAAGTGTGTTGTGGTCTGACGAGACCAAGGTATTATTGTAAAAGGTATGTTTGGTGCAAAAACAAGACAGATTATCACCCACAGAACCAGTTAGATGGTGAAGCACGGTGGTGGCAGCATCATGCTATGGAATGGCTTTTCTTTAGCTGGGGTTTAGTTATATAGAAGGAATTATGGAAAGCACAAATGCATGTTTATTTTTGGCACAAAATATAAAGAAAGTTTATCTTCCAGCTTGATAATGAACCAAAGAACAAATGAAAGATCAACACAGGAATGCAAAAAGTGCTTTAACAAAGTGATAGTTCAGGGGTGTACACACTGATGTGCACCCAGGCCTATTGCTCTTTCTTTCTTTCTTTCTTTCTTTCTTTCTTTCTTTCTTTCTTTCTTTCTTTCTTTCTTTCTTTCTTTCTTTCTTTCTTTCTTTCTTTCTTTTTTTCTTTTTTTCTTTCTTTCTTTCTTCCTTTTTCCAAATGTTTCTCTTTGTTTTTCACTTGAATTTCAATTGAAGATCTGAGATGATTTATTTTGGTTACCTGTTTTACATGCAGCCTTTCTCAAACAGCGTTTAATTGATATAATTAATTATAAATGCATGTGTGGCATGTCTGGCCTTATGTCAGATGTCAGTGTAGCTGAATTCGAGATAACAACCACTAAACCCTTACCCCTAACCCACAATACAAAACTACACAGTAAACACACTTTCCAGCCTAAAACACACATCACCCCATGGAATTTTGACTTAACTCCGCCCAGATCTGTCTTGGTAGGCGGAGCAAGAACAGGTCTGACTCCTCCTCATGGAGCAGCAAAGGGGGGTGAAATCTGACCAGAACTTTGAGAAACCGAACCTTGTGACTGAGATGTAAGAAAAAGAAAAACATATTGGAGTGCAGGAAAGTTCAGTATGTTTCAGACAACTGTGTGTCTTCGTATGATGAAATAAACAGAAATGAATGACAAGAATAAAGCGCTTGTTTGTGTTATTTTTATGTAAGGCAAGCCAGTCGTAACACAGAGCACAGTCTTGCTCAATTCAGGAAGGAGATTTAGTGGTTAGAGCAGTGAGGTGCTTTGTAAGCTTTTTTTGAATCCAGTGAAATTGGCAGGATTTGGCTGTGAACCCAGACCTGGGCTTGTTTCAGCTCTGCTGTGGAAAATCACAGACCGAGGACTCCGACTCGACCTGATTATACACGACACGTTCTTACGCTCTGTGTTTGGAGCATAAAGTGGATTAATTTTGAACCATTGCATACTTTTTACAAGCATCTGTGAATAAGCTGTTCGACGTTACTAGCACTTTTTTAAACACAGGGAAACTAATGAGCACTAATTAGTACGACGTCTTTTATTTTTTATTCCAACACACTGTAAAGGAGTCAATCTCACAAGTGACATCATTTTTAGTGATTCTGTTTGCCAGCATGACATTTTTTACTGTCAGTAAATATTGGCTTATGTTCAGCTGATTCATTCAACACACACGTTTTAAAGAGCTTGAGCTGCTAACCAGCTGCTCTGTGTTTTATACTAGTGATTGTTTATACTAGGTTTACTACAAGCATAACATTTCCCAGATATTTTCCTGCTTAATTACAACTGATAATTGCCTGTCAGGCAAAAAGCATGAAGCTTTAATAATCAGTGGGTGGAGTTAGTTTGAGGGCGGAGTGTGAGACAGATTTTGAGCTGTCACACTCACTATTCTTCAGAGGTGCAGGAGAAATCCGGGGTTCAGACACAAGATGAAATCTGATTTATTTCCCAAATTGGAAATTGTATATAGTGTTCCAGATTTGGTCACGTTTTTTATTTTTTATATTTTGCATGGGAGGAAAAGGACCTTACAAAAGTGCAATGAAAAGTCAGATTTCTGAATAGTTCTTGTTGTAATTTATACTGTAGAAGACATGCTCAAAATATATACGCTGGCTCCGGAGTGATGCAACAGAAAAGTTCTCACCGTACCCGAGTTCACCATGTGCATGTGTGGATTTGGCATATTGTCTCTCTCCTGTCAATCACAGTGACTATATTCAATCACAGATGTCTGTGAGATGTCTGGATGTAGAAGAAGGTGTTCCTCCAAGTGTGTTACGCTTTTAAAAAGACGTGGTTGGCTGGATTTTCTCGAAGAAAACCTGGTCACATGTTAGCTTTCACCCTCTCTGGTTGGTAGCTGGTGTGTGATGAGGGAGAGCTGGCTGGGTGATGGGAACTGGCAGGAAAAATTATAGATGCCAAAAAATGGGATTTGGGCAACCTGTCTGAACAAAGGTGTAGGTGAACACAGCTCTTTGACCCTGTTTCATCCTGGTCGCGTGAGGTATCAGGATTATCTGTGGAAATAATCTCGATTATTTTATTATGTTACATAAGAAATAAAACAAAACACCAATGATTACTAGTTGAAATTTATTGATGAACTATTTCTAGGCACTTTTAGTTGTATTTAAATTTGTGAAACTGTCAGGCTTTAAAAAAAATGCAGGTACAGGTCAGGTATCATGAGGACTGGGCAAAGCACAGGAGGCAAGGCCAAGTCAAAAACTGGTCAGTGAGCACAGACTGAGTGCAACTGAACATATACTGTACAATGATCTGAATAATAAAAACATCTTTGTGTACAGTGGCTGTGACTGCACGGGGATTGGAAACAGGTGTGTGATCAGTAGGATGGGGACTGTGAGTGGGGAAGCGCGCGTGTGTGTGTGTTCTGGAAAGTGGAGTCCTATACAGCACTTATGTAGCCCGTGTTTGCAGACCCGACAGGAACGTTTTCGAGAAGTTAGTTCCTGTTATCACTTACCCTACAGCAGCCATAAAAAGACATTCCCTCTACAGCCTCTCGTTTTCTCTTGAAATTAATATATGAATTAATTGTGTCTCAAAAAAAACAACAACAGTTCATGATGTTCATGAAGTCCTTTATCCTAAAGACTTTTCCATCACTGAAAACATGCATCCTTCCCTAAAAGTAAAACAAGGCTTCTCTGCATCCATGGGCACATGTTTTTCTGTTACAATAACAACACGTTTGTTTATCTGTGTATTGAAAGCCTTAGATTATTGCGCCATGTCCACTGTTGGTCTTCTGACCAATCAGATTTGAGAACACATGTAAATACATCTTTCTCTTCAAACTCCAATTAAAAAAACTATCATTTAGATTAGATAGCAGTGAAGTGCAGTGGTCATGACCTTCATCTTCTTCACCTGCCTGTAATTACACTATTCAACACAGTCAGCATTTACAAGAAGCTAATTAGTGCTTATAACAGACGTGACTGTCCAGAACAATACAGCAGGCTACTTCCAGAAACAAAGCCACCTTTGAATGAGCTGATTTGCATTTTACACAGGATACATCAATCAGATCTGACTCATTTGAATATGTGTTAATATCTGATCAGTTACAATTTAGATACCGGGGACATCAGTGTTTGGAAACGATTGCGTCCGTCTACACGAGGACATGAACAGACCGAGTGGAAAAGCTCAGGATGGCATCCGCTTACTCAGGGTTACTGAGCAGAATCAAATTGCAGAATAACAGGAATGCTTTCATTTTTCTGTGGTCAGGTTTACATACACACTGAGGTGTATGATGCAACAAACTCAGGACTGTCAGCATTCCTGTTCCTGTGTCCACCAGTTCAGTTGTTGCTCCTCACAGGCAAAAGATAACGTGTACAGTTGAGGAAGTGGCAATTTATGAGAATATTAGAATAACATGCCGTATTAGATTCAGTGAAATGAAAGTGGATGATGTGTGGTTGTAGTGCTTGGTGTATGGATTTGTGGAAAAAGTAATCATGTAGACGCGTAAAATCAGGAACAGTGTCGTGATTCATTTAAAATTGCAAAGCCACACTATTCCTCCTGATTCACCGAGGCTAGAAAAGTGGAAAGGAAAAAAAAGGAGAAAAAAATATCGAGAAATAAAATCAGCCACATACCCACGTGTAGTGAGAAGGAACCAATGTATTCTAAACAAAATGTTTAATATTGTTGCTGTGGAGCGTATGAATGGTGCGAGTGAGTCATGAGTGCGTGTTTCGTCTCGCTCAAAATTTGCGATGCCTTACACATAAATCGTGTTTATCAATACCAGATTTCCACCCACGAGAGTTGCTTTGGACAGAAGAAGAGGCGTGAGTAATTATTTAAGCAGCCGTTAATACTGTTAGTTTCCTTTCTAACTCAGGGTGGACATACTGTGCTTCTTGGCACCGCGATATGTGTCATGAAGCGGACAGATGAATGGAAGTGCAGCGTTTTTCCGTTTAATTGAAACCGATGCAGACAAAACAGATGGCAAGGCAACACTTATAAATATGAGGCAGACAAATGGTCAGGCGATCTGATGTGAAGTTTAAATAAATCAGCAAGCAGGAAGCAGATCATTCAAAGCAGATAACCATGGCTCGGAATACAATGCTGGAATGAGACGATGCAAAGTCAAACTTATTCAACCGGAAAAGTGTGGAATTTTGGACACTGTATGCACCCAATGCTTACAGCTTTGCTTATGTAGTTGAAAGGGGGCGGGGCTACCAGGTGCTGAAGCTGGATGAGCAAAATGGTTAAAATGGCCGCCGACACCCTGGTGGACACGACATGACAATACAGACGCCTTTTAAATTAGCTCACGCTGTGTGATTTTCATCAACTTAATTCATACACTAGACGGTGGGGTACATAGTGTATAGTATACTTGTATAGTACATCATTCAGGACACAGCTCTAGCGTCCGTTATTCCACTATAATGCAGAGTAGAGCCGCGCTGTAAAACTGTAAACGAGGGAATATGCTAATGATGATTCATTTCCATTCCTAATTTAACTTAATTAAATAATGACATTGTGTGTCATAAGCAAGCTGTAAACATATTACTTCCCAGAGCTAATTTTAGGGGTTTCACAGCAACAGGGGTGGACACTTATGCAATCCTGCCCCAACCTTAAATATCATTCAGCATGACAGGGCAGCGTAACACACTCAGAGGAAAGCGCTATCTGCCCTCTTCCACATACACCAGCTTATAGACGGCTACACTAACAGACTGAGAGGATAGAGAGAGTATACCATCCTGTCCTCCCAGACAATAGATTATGGACTGTTTTACGGTAGTTCATGACACATCATCCTAAATCCATTTCTGTTCCACATTATAGCAGTCTAACATGGTAAAATTCTTCAGTATTAGCCTCTTTGATGCGGCCAAATACCTGAAATGAGTCTGATGTCTGATTTAGGCACGCAGCACAAGTCTGCTTATAAGTGATCAGTCATTCAGATTGTAGATATAAACTCTTCCTCACCAATATCTGCTAAATATGCAAATTCCTAAAGATTAGAGCAAATGTCTTCTATCTATGTGTTTATCCCGTGAGCTTTAAACACTACATTTCCAAAAGTTTTGGGACACCCCTCCAGATCATTGAATTCAGGTGTTGTTTTTCAGGGGTTGGACTCGGCCCCTTAGTTCCAGTGAAAGGAACTCTTAATGCTTCAGCTTCATCCCAAGACATTTTGGACAATTTCCCACTCCCAACTTTGTGGGAACAGTTTGGGGATGACCCCTTCCTGTTCCAACATGACTGCACACCAGTGATCAAAGCAAGGTCCATAAAGACATGGATGAGTGAGTTTGGTGTGGAGGAACTTGACTGACCTGCACAGAGTCCTGACCTCAACCCCATAGAACACCTTTGGGATGAATTAGAGCGGAGACCTGTATGTTAGATATAGATGGAGAGCTGTGAGTGTTTCATGGCCATGTGCTTAAACTGAAGGTCTTAGTTAATGACTTCATTAATGCTGCTGAATTAAAACTGAGCTTTAGGCGCTGTAGATCAGTGCTGGCTCTAACAGACAGCCTCTTGGACTTTGGGCCTGTTGTAACTGCACACTATCTGATAAACATGTTAAGTCTACAGCATGGAAAGGACTTTACACTCGTGTTTTACCATGAACAAGTCATAAAGACTCACAAAGTAGCTTTAACCCTGATGCTGAAGCTGCTTCCTAAAAGTAAAGTTTTACAAAGAATGCAGCCTGAGAAATTTTAGTATCTTTAGATTATTATTTTAAAGAACTCGTTGTATGGAAAAGGATAAAAATTGAAGGGTCGTGCTGTTACAGGAAAATAAACAACAGCTTATATACTAAAGCAGTTTGTCTGCATTTACAATTTTGGATTTAACTAAAGACGCCTTTATTTACACATCTACATTACAGGACACTGAGATTCTTTTTTCACATATCCCCAAATTTGGAGGTTGGGGTCAGAGCTCAGGGTCAGTCGTGATACAGCACCATGGAGCCGAGACGGTTAAGGGCCTTGCTCCGATGCCCAACAGGGGTGCTGGGGCTTGAACCCTGATCTTCTGACCAACAACCCAGAGCTTTAACCACATGAGCCTCCACTGCCCATAAAGAAGGATTTGTTGCGCTTTTAACCATTTTTAGTTACATTTAATGCTGTGAACATTATAGCAGCTATCAAGTCATTCCCTAATCAGCCTTTTTTCTGTTTCAGGGCTAACAATATTAAATAATTAATGCTAATGAATGATTCCAGAAAACTCACTGACTGTTACAAAGTGCTGACACAGGAGACTCCTTCCATAAATGTCAGACACATGTCTCCTTACAAAACACATCACCATATCAGTGATAATTCCTTGTCACATCAATACACTTAAGGGCTTTTCTCGCTAGTGAATCAAAGGGTCAAAGTAAACCCCCGGGGGTAAACAGTGTCCTGGGTCATCTTGTTTCATGTTTCACACTGCTTGTACTTTAACAATTAATCCTGGTCATAGCAGATCATAACAGGTCTGCTGTTCCACACATGAGCTGGTACTGTTACCTTTCACAGCTTTATAACCTTTTTTGGCCTTTTAATTTTGTCGTGTAGTTGCCCATGTGTTCGCTGATATCCAGCTCCAGTTTTTCAGTCAGGTCCTTAAATACTTGCCTATTTCCGATTGTACATATGGTCCTGAACATACTTTTCTAGTCATGTTTTCTTTTTTTTCATGTTTTTTTGAAAAAAATCTCTTCGCTTCAGTCGACACCTTTACATTTTTCCCCCCTCAAAAGTCTCATCTTGTGTTTAAACAACATGCTGTGACAGTGCAAAGCATGTAATATGAGGCACAGAGGTGCAGTTCAGCTTCTTATTGTGTGTGTGTGTGTGTTGCTAAGATTTTAGCCGTAACGTTCTAACACTGCTTCGTTTTGCAGGGCTTCATAACCCCGGATGGTCCTATTCTAAATTACATTTGACCCCGGGGGGAGGTGCAGTGTGAAAATCCCTTTTGTATTTACAGCTGTGTATTATCAGGCCTTGATTATGTGTAGAGTGTTCATATAAACCTGTGATTTGAATTAGAGCTGGCATTACTGCCCAAACAGCTCTGACTCACCTTCTGAGACAGAAGGGCTCTGGCGGTGGTAGCTCAAGCGGCTAAAGCTTTAGGTCGTTGACCGGAAGATCGGGGTTCAAGCCCCAGCCCTGCCAAGCTGCCACTGTTGGACCCCTGACCTACCCTGCTCCAGGGGCACTCTGACCCCAACCTCAAAGTAATGTATATGTGACCTTCTGGGGTTGTGGTAATTTAGTGGTTAAGGTATTGGACTACTGATCAGAAGGTTGTCAGTTCAAATCTCAGGTCCCCTGCTGAGGCCCTTAACCCTCAATTGATTAGTTGTATCAAATGGGATAAATTGTAAGTCTCTCTGTATAAGAGCATATTCTCGGAATGTAAATGTTCTGACCAATCAGCTTCCAGAATTCAACATTGCTGTGCTGCAAGCTACAATAATATTTAATCTACTGCAAGCATGCAACTTTGAATCATTAATGTCAGATACCTAACACATAAGGCACTCTCTTTTGATATTTCTGGCTTCAGCAATAGCCCAAGTGTGTTTGTGTGTGTGTGTTCAGTGCTGAGTCAATTACATGGCACCAACAAAAGCCCTTGATTAAAACACAAGTGTGCAGACCAAGTGTAAGAGCACGGTGCTGGGAATAAAAGCCTGCGTTCACGCTGCATCCAGAGGAAGCCATAGCAACTGCTCTCATTCCTGTCAGCACTTTAACCTTTCACTACTGTGGGAACTCCATGCACAGCTTGTAGCCTGAAATTTACACTGGCTTTCTCAAAGGAAGCTTCAGCTGTCCATGTCAAACTGCATGAGAAGAACAGAGCATTACATTTTAATTCAAACCGTCACGTGAGGCTCCAAAATGAAAGCCGGCACATTATCAATATTAATATGTAACCTTCATATTAGCACATGAACCGTCTGCTAATTTCTTTATGTCTCTTTACGTAAACCGCACAGTGTTTATTTGCGTTCTCACGGTTTTGAGCATGTTAAACAGCCGTCTCTTTCTCTAGGCCGAAACGATCGTCTGGGTCAACGGCTCTTCCTCGCATGCTCAGAGTGTCGCCAAGGCCAAGTACGAATTTCTGTTCGGAAAGACAACCGACTCGAGTTCACCAGACTCCGGTAGGATATCTTTTAACTTTTTATTCCTTCAGACATGGTTACTTTCATTGCCGTTAGGGTCAATTATTGAATGCTGTGATGATTAGGGGTGGAGGTGGGATTAGCATTTAGCATTATCTGTCTGGAATCGAACCCAATAATGCGAATTTAAATCCATCATCATTTGTTTGTTTGCGTTGATGCAGGATTTCGGTATCAGGTTTGCTGTTTCTTTTCATGTGAAAGCTTTAAATAAGTTAATAGGGTTTGTCATGTCACACAACACACAATGACTCTTATTTATCACATGTATTTTTGTTGTTCTCTCACCTGCTAGAGACAATACATTCATAGAAAAGTTCAGAGTAAACAGTGGCATCAAACTCATTTCTGCTTCTGCTTAAGCATGTGAAAGTGTTTATCTTCATCCACTAAAATTCAGTGTAAAGTAGGGGAAAAGGGTCTCACACTGAAAGTTACAGAGTCCTGACTCGTTTTATATCAGACTTGTGGTGACTGAAATTGTCTGAAGTGGATTTCTATTCCGCCGATGGAACGGAAGGTCAGCGAATTCCCAGAGTGACCGACTAAAAGCCATGCGGAATATTAAACTACGACTGCTGAAACATGATCACTGGTCGAATATTCAACTCTGCAATAATTATCCAACATGTGAACCTGATGCTTGCAGTGAGCACAGGTTTAAAACTAAACCTAACAGTTCTAACTCAGTTGAGTGGGTGGAGTCATGCGTTCCACCAGACGAGGATGAGATTCATTGGTGGACAGAAAACACAAAGCGCTTCGTTTACTGGTTTACTGGTGTGTCTCTGACACGTCTGGGTCGGACCAGTCAGTGTGTTTTCTCTTCAGACTGAGGAGCTGGCTCTCACCCGAGCATGTGGATATGTTTGTTTTTCTCAGTTAGAAGATGTGAAACAATCTGAACTTCCTTTAAATAAACAAATCTTTGTTTTTATGAGCTCCAGTGTATATATAAACTATATATATGCAATATTACTGAAAAATGCCGTCCCTAATGTTCATCCTATCGAGATGGAATCCCAGCAATGACACAACCACCTGGGAATCAGGAGAGCAAAATTAGCTCTCTCTCTCTCTCTCTCTCTCTCTCTTTCTGTCTCTCTCTCTCTCTCTCTCTCTCTTTCTGTCTCTCTCTGTCTCTCTCTCTCTCTCTCTCTCTCTCTGCCTGTCTGTCTGTTTCTCCCTCTCTCTCTCTCTCTCTCTCTCTCTCTCTCTCTCTCTCTCTCTTTCTGTCTCTCTCTCTCTCTCTCTCTTTCTGTCTCTCTCTCTCTCTCTCTCTCTCTGTCTCTGTCACCTGTAAATCACAGCATCATTAATCAATCATGGGTGTCTCCAAGCTGATGTCTTCTGACCAGTGTGGACTGGAGTATTACGCTCCTCTGTGATGCAGCTTTTCACCTCCTGATCAATCCCGTCACAAGTGAGAGAAACCAACCTGGATGACAAAGTGCTGATGAAAAAAATAAGGAAAAGAAATTTACATGACAGCATGATTTCTCATGTTTTTGATTTTCTGTCGAAAAACAGCATTATCACAGTGATCAGGGTTAAAGCCATCTTTATTTCATCTTTATTAATGATAATAATAAATCTACTGGACAGAGCAGGTGGACTGGTTATTCAGCTGATACTAGCAGAGACTAGTAAGAGTGTTGTTATGGTTACTGTGTGTGTGTAATGTGAGCCATGGTCTTTTTATATCAGCACACAAATCTGTCTATTGAGGACTTTTCTAGCTTATGACTTGATAGAGGTGTGTGTGAGTGTGAGTGTGAGTGTGTGCTTCTGTGTTATCAGTATTGCATCAGTTACTCTCACTTTCTGATCACGTAGATTAGTTTAGAACACTGAGCTGATCCTGAGAAATGAATGTACATTCACAAAAATCCAAATGAATGATAAAGACCCACTGACCCCACACTGACCACACATTGCCCCACATCT
Organism: Hemibagrus wyckioides; assembly: GCF_019097595.1. Taxonomy (NCBI): domain Eukaryota; kingdom Metazoa; phylum Chordata; class Actinopteri; order Siluriformes; family Bagridae; genus Hemibagrus; species Hemibagrus wyckioides. The sequence goes on from NC_080725.1 coordinate 880,328, forward strand.
GTCCCTCACTGCCCCCCAAACTGTCCCAAACTGTCCCTCACTGCCCCACACTGTCCCACACTGTCCCCCAAACTGTCCCACATCTGTCCTGCACTGTCCTACACTGACTACACACTGTCCCACACTGACCACACACTGCCCCACATCTGTCCTGCACTGCCCCACACTGTCCCGCACTGACTACACATTGTCCCACACTGACCACACACTGTCCAACATCTATCCCACACTGTCTCACACTGACCACACACTGTCCCACACTGACCCTACACTGTCCCACACTGACCCACGCCAGGTGAAGAGCAGGTCGGTGTTTTGCTCCACACATGAACCTCGTTCATAATTAACAACTTGTTGGAGAAGAAAAGGAGATGAAGCTCCAGGTCTCTGCTGCATGAGTGAGTTCCTGCTCTCGGTCATGCTGGATGACCATTCCCCTGACCGACACTTCAGGCTCTCTTCAGAGTGTTTCAGTGACTCTGCTGACCTACATACATGCCTCTACAGGAAGTGGAGGCCAATGGAGGCTAATGCCCACATTCCTTTAAAAGGCAGCTGAGTTACATAAAAATATCAGATAATTATCATTAATTATCATTATCAGGATTTTTATGCTGCTGGAGTAAGCAGGACAGAAAAGACAAAAAGACAGAATTAATATTATACCAGTTTAGTTCATGAGCTCGATCCTCAGCACTGTGTTCCTGAACCAGTTACATACTTAACTTCACTCCTACTCCCCTACTGCACACTCTCTCTCTCTCTCTCTCTCTCTCTCTCTCTCTCTCCTCTCACAGTGTTAAAGCCCAGGATGTGGTTGATGTGTATCATTTTATGTAGACATGTAAAGGTTTTTCCTGAGATGCTGTGGCTGTGTTTTCTGATGCTGTAAGGACAGGCAGACGCTGCCACCTGGTGGACACATGACACCTCAGCACCTTATTCACGTGGAGCTTCAGCATTATTGAATGCTTCTGCTGTTCTTTTTATGAAAGGGTGAAAGAGACATGTGCACGAGACACAGCCAGCCGCGTCTGGGCACTTTTCCATCCCTTCCGCTCTCTCTGTGTGTGTTTTGAGAGAGTGTACACAGTCTGTCTCTGTTCTCAAACCACACTGGACTTATTCATGATAAGCTCAATCAGTACACTCTAACACACACTCTAATACACTCTCCTACTAACGTGACAGTAATAACAGGATCTGATAACAGAATAATGTTTATAAAGTAACGTGGAGCTGTTCTAAAGTGGAGCTGATCTAACGTGGAGCTGTTCTAACGTGGAGCTGATCTAATGTGGAGCTGTTCTAACGTGGAGCTGATCTAACGTGGAGCTGTTCTAACGTGGAGCTGTTCTAACGTGGAGCTGATCTAACGTGGAGCTGTTCTAACGTGGAGCTGATCTAACGTGGAGCTGTTCTAACGTGGAGCTGATCTAACGTGGAGCTGTTCTAACGTGGAGCTGATCTAACGTGGAGCTGTTCTAACGTGGAGCTGTTCTAACGTGGAGCTGATCTAATGTGGAGCTGTTCTAACGTGGAGCTGATCTAACGTGGAGCTGATCTAACGTGGAGCTGATCTAACGTGGAGCTGATCTAACGTGGAGCTGATCTAAGCACACGTCAGATGAAAAGCACAACCTGAAGCATCACCTGCGTGAACTTGAACAAGTGATCAGGGTGGTTTAATCTGTTTATATGGAGTGTTCATTGTGTGAGCTGTTACTGTAGAAATGATAAATGTACTAGAAGTGTAATAAAATGATAATAAAATTGTAATAATGAAATTTAGAATAATAATAGCAATTTATAATAATAAATAGCAATAGTTTGCCTCACACCTCCAGGGTTGGGGTTCAATTCCTGTCTCTGGCTTTTGCATGTTCTCCGCATGCTTTAGGGGTTTCCTCTGGATACTCCAGTGTCCTTCTCCTGTCCATGGACATGTGCTGTGGCCTGATTGGCATCTCTGAATTGTCCGTAGTGTGTGAGTGTGTGCAGGACTGTGCCCTGTGAAGGGTTGGTCACCTGGAATGGACTTCATGCTCCTGTACAATGTGAAAAACTTAAACCATGACATCAGCGTGGACGTGTTTAAAGTTTTTAAAGCCTTGAGCCAGTACGGTGAGAGCTCTGGGTTTGTGTGGGTAACGTGTGTGTGTGTTTGGATGTGATGTTTGTATATTAAAGTTCCATATTCTGAAAAGTCGTGTGCTTTAAGAATGAAAAAGCGAGTCATTGTGACTGAATGTTTAATGGAGGACTCTCTGTCTGTGTGTGCTGTGTTCTCTCTGTTCAGCTTCTAAACGCCAGCTGGAGGACGACAACGACACAACCCCTGACCCCTCCATCCAGGAGGATGAGCTGGACGAGGTGTCACTCTTTCAGGAGATCGACAGGGAGCTCGCCGAGCTGCTGAGTGGCCTCACGGCCCGAGCCCGGGATGCTGCGGCGGCCGAGTGGAGCGGCCGATCGGGAGACGCCACTTCAGACATGATTCCCTGCAACGGGACGCCTCCTTCACCTCCGGGCGCAGCCGAGTCCGCCCCAGAGCTACAGAACGGCACCTCAGACCCTGGGCAGTCAGAAAAGCTGAGCAATGTGATGTTCGACACGTGGTGTGAGGCACTGATTCAGGACCCGAGTTCAGCTCAGGAGCTGCACTGCGCGAGCCCAGACACTGGGAATGCAGCTACAAGCCAACAAAAACCTGCACCGGTGCCCGCTATGGAAAAGAAGGAGGGAGGCCAGAGCAGAGACTCGTCACCAAGGCTTCTGGATGCCTCTCTGGATGAGTCCAGCAAAATCCTGGCAGAGATCCCCGGCATCTTCAGTGCCTTCCTGGATGGGGGCAAAGCACGAGAGAAACCCCAGAAGAAGCTGCGCTTTGTTGAGGACCAGGCAGATGGAGACGTTTTCCTGAATGGAGAGGCTGAAGAGAAGGAACAGACAACTCAGGACATGGAGAAACCTTCTCAGGACAACACACTCAAGACCACCGTGCCGGTGGTGTGTGTTTCTGAAGCGAATGAAAAAAGCTTAGCCAGGTATGTGACTTACACCAACACACACACACACACACACACACACACACACACACACACACACACACTGGATTAGTCATTAGCTAGCAGGATCGTATCCACGGTTTCCTGCTGATATTGCAGTAATAATATCTGACTGTGTTTCTTTTTATGAGCACCACATGGACTAAAAGCTAGTGGCTAATGGACGGCAGAACTTCTTCTTTTTAGTCACCAAATATTTAGACAGATGTGTTGCCTAGTGCTGTCCATACAACAGTATTTCTTTGTACTGATTAGTGATGTCCATCATTTACACTTCTTCCACTTTTTCCACAACTCAGAATTGATTGACCACAACAGCTGGAATATATTACTGAAAATAGAAGGTGTGTGTTATTTAGTACTAGACCAGATGATATTCTTATATTCTTTTATCCAGCAGTTTACAAATGAATCAGCAAAGGAACAGTGTTTCCAATATCTGTTTAATATCAGGCATTGAAAAACTAATACCCCCTTTTCAGTGCTAGGCTTTTTAAAAAATGTTTTATTTTGAAAAGTCAGCTGATACAGAGATCATGAATGATGGAACATTACATTATTTTATTTACCAATTAAAGCTGAACAAAAATACTTTACATTGTGCTGTAACTCTTGTATTTGTCTGCCATCTAGTGGTAGGAATTATTTTAACATATTTAAATAGATCATATTAAATGACCGCTGTGACAAACTCCTTTTTTTAACCTCAAAGTGAGTTATAATTTGCACATCCCAGATCTGGACACTTCGATGCACAAGCAATAAAACCTGACAGGCCGAGCTGTTACAGGACAAACTCAGTGGTGTGGTCATGTGGTGTCTCCTGACTTACTGTTACTACCTGAAGTGCATTACTTTTCTACCACACAGAGTGGTTTATTCCTCTTACACCACAACCATTTGGTAAAGATGTTTTATTTATTAAAGAACAGCGTGGTATACTTTTTAAACTGTTTACAGTTAATTTAGACATCACAGAACAAATAACAGACATCCGCTAAACAAATTTCTTCCTGATGTCACGCTATAAACTTTATTAAGAATTTAGTTATTGTAAAAGTTATTAAGAATAAATGTATCTCGTTATGTTAGAGAGACAGCGTAAGGGAAAATCCCCGCATCATGAAAACATTTAAAGCCGTTAACAAAGGCACTGACACTGGAGACTCATTCCAAAAATGTCCATAGCAACAGTCAGACGTCTTTGTATGTTATATGACAGTAGTTTGAATATTTATCACACTGACCAAAGGCTACATTTTTCTCTGTAGGAGTGTAGAGGGCAGAGCCAGCGAGAGCGAGGAAGCCACAGACATGTTCAGCAGTCAGTTCGAGAGCATCCTGGAGTCGGAGCGTATGTGCGTTACACTCTACAGCAGCCTGGACTCACTGGACGCTCTCTCTTCTTCGGCTGACGAGACGGACGCACAGGCTGAGCCAGCGTCCACACACCGGGTCGTAGAGATGCCCCTCACGCCCATGATCCAGCAGCGGCTGAAAGAGAGCGGCCTCTTTATGGAGGCTAGCAGCAGGCAGGATGAGGTGCTGAGCGTCAGTGCGACCGAGAAGAGCGGGAAAGCCTCCCTGGAGGTGACCTCCTCCTACCTGAACACATCTGGCGGACACACGGACGGAGCTTTGGCCAACGGCATGATGGGGAAGGATACGAGAGATTGGCTACAGAGCTGGACGAGGTAGGACGTGAGGGTCAGATTTTACATATAAACACAGCTGGATCAATTGTTGTAGAGTGGACACACACCTGTACTAGCTGTGTGATGATGGTCTCTTTTATTTGCTGTTTTCTGATTTCATCTGCATTTTACAGAATGAGCTTTGGGAAAGAGCAGCTCTGTGGTTAAAATATCTACACACACCTGCATGATTTTCTCACCTGAGATTAAGGAGATGGGGAAAACACTCCGGCTCTCTGCTTCGTCCATTTAACATATAACTGTGTAATTCCATAAACGTTTATCATTACAGTGTCACTTTCCTAAGCACAGAAAATCACAAGGAGAGTTATTTTAAAGTTTATGTTTTTAGCTTGTTTTTATTTGTACAGGAATGTTTACTGTATCGTTGCTGATATTTTACTTGGCTTTCTAACGTGATGGAATCTCTGCAAACCCTCCATTAAACAGCAAGGGTCATTAGACCAAAAACATTATAGAGTTCTGTAGACTTGAAGTGACTAAAAGTAGAAAGATGAGATCTTGAACTGTGTACTGTTTTACCATTTATATACTAAAACATTTGTAAATTAGAATGGTGGTTAAAAAGTGCTGTTTTTTTCCTGACAGGTCTAAAAACCCACACTGCTACATCATAAATTATTTATTTAAATGATATTATTAAAAATTATTTATAATAATCTTTTATGAATTTATGTATAGTTGTTTATACAATTTTGAATAATTAAAATTATAATTGTTTAGGTTTTTCCAATAATTTAAATATTAATTATTATTATAATGTATGCTGAGATATCTGTAGGTTAAAGCTTACAGAACTTTAAAATCATTTCATAAATTAGTTATAAGATCTTTTTGCCGTCCACTAATTTACATGCTCATGATCAGATTAGAATATTTATTTTTCTGAATTGGTCAGAAAAGTGTTAAAGAGGGAAATCAGCAGCATGGGGTCTCTTACAAACTTCTGATTCATTTTGATGAAATTGCGCCATCTGCTGGTGGGAATTAGGTTTGTTATCACACAGAATAAAACCAAGGGAAGAACTGATTCTGTAAGAGAGAGCAACGCTGCAAAAGAAATGATGGAAACTACAGTATTTTTGAACCTCTAGTACACAAGCTGCACATTGTACTGAACATGTACACGAGTCAGAGTCTATTCAGTAGTCAGAAGTCAGACAGCTAAGAGCTTACACTGATCAGCCATAACATTATGACCACCTCCCTAATATTGTGGTGGTCCCCCTTTTTGCTGCTAAAACAGCCCTGACCCGTCCTGCACTGTGTATTCTGACACCTTTCTATCAGAACCAGCATTAATTTCTTCAGCAGTTTGAGCAACAGTAGCTCGTCTGTTGGATCGGATCACACGGGCCGGCCTTCTCTCCCCACGTGCATCAATGAACCTTGACCACCCATGACCCTGTCTCCGGTTCACCACTGTTCGTTCCTTGGACCACTTTTGATAGATACTGACCACTGCAGACCAGGAACACCCCACAAGAGCTGCAGTTTTGGAAATGCTCTGATCCAGTGGTCTAGCCATCACAATTTGGTCCTTCATCAAACTCAAATCCTTACACTTGTCCATTTTTCCTGCTTCTAACATCAACTTTGAGGACAAAATGTTGACTTGCTGCCTAATATATCCCACCCACTAACAGGTGCCATGATGAGGAGATACTCAGTCTTATTCACTTCACCTGGCAGTGGTCATAATGTTATGGCTGACCGGTGTATTTCCAACTTTATATCAGAAAAACATCTGTGTGGGTCTCAGAGACACTAATACTCCTGATGGTCTTATCATAATACACTTAAAAAAATTAGAAAACAAAATAAGGAATTCTAAAAAACCTTATATCATTATTTTTTACTACTTTAACATTTGAACACTTTATTGGGTAAATAAGTTTCGATCTGTGACTAAAACACAGAATAACTTTTATCAGGCCAGTGTTAAGTGTTTGATACTTATCCTTGATGCAAATCTTTACGCGAGTGTGCAGAAGCAGTTTCAGTGCGAGTCTCATTATTCACACATCACGGCCTCCTTCTGGGAAGTTTGTATTTAAGAGCTGGGAAGTTGTAATTAATGTGTAATTAATATTCTCATGTGGGTAAATGTTCAATTCTAGCAAACTCGGAGCTCAACGAAAATTTCCTACTCGTAATTCTGACTTTGTGGTGCCGTTCACACGCGTTTAACCCGTGATTAGGAAAGCACCGTTGCTGAGTGCATTATGTGCACGTGGGGAAACAAAAGCAGCGTCAGTAGACGTCTCACACACCGGTCAGTCAGGGTTCCACGTCAGACTCTTCTGTGATTTATGTCCCTCATGAAAAACCCTCTTGCTATCGTCATAATTATTGTACTACTCTGAAAACATTGCACCTCTGACATTAGGTTGAGTCCTGAATGTCTCGAACGTTGTTACACAATCAGGCATTTCAGCTTTGAAGGCATCAAGAGAGCTTTTTAAAATCCGTAACTGATGAGGGTCAGTAATCACGTCCGAAATAGCAGATGGACATGAAGTGCTAGTTTGTTCAGTGGAGGTTTGATGCACGGCAAAGTGTGTCTGTTTTGTGTTGAAGAATTCGCACTCCAATGCACCGAGTAGCAAGAAGACTAAAATCGAGCTCACACTTTTAATTGAAATATGGCTTACCTGAATTTAACTCTTATTAAAAATAATTTGCCTTTTTCTGAACTCAAGCAACTTCTGAACTCTGAACAACAAGCAAACAAACCAAATAAAGATCTCAGGGATGAAAATTTGTATCATTTACTAATTCACTTTTTCAGCAATATCTGTAATTAAATGATTCGTGAACGAGTAATAATTATAATATTGCTTGATTATCCTAATAACAGGTTTGGGTGTGAAAGTAAGCCATCTTATTACTGGATGTTCTGCAGCAGCTGTTCCTTCGTATTACACTGATATTAATCTTTACTACGCTGAAAGGCTTTTTATTATTACAAAATTAAAACAGTGCCAAAGTTGATGTAAATAACGCATTTATATCAGTAAAACCAATTAACTCGTCTTCAGGATTCATTAGACACGTGATATGTACCGTAACTCATGATCAGTTTTACACACCTGCTGTATTTTTAGCACTGATCCTGTTCAGAGTGTGTGTAAATGTGCAGTACTGAGCCTAAACCTGTATTAGTACAGTATTATAGTCTGATCTCTAACAGACACAACACAGCTGCTGTCCTGCACTGCTGCTGCTACCTGTGGCCTCGACTCATGTTTTAACACAAAGGCCCCTTACAGCCCGACGCTTGGCTCTGTTTGAACTGCACATGATTCGGGGAGCTGAAGGAAATTCCTTGGAGTTTTATGGATTAAAGGTCATTATGTCTGGCTTCCTCACTCAGAGTTCCTTCACGAGTGGAGGAGAATGGGCTCCAGCCTGCCTTGTGTATTCGTAATCACAGCCTGATTAATCAGAGCTCATATACACACCACACATGGAAAAATAAAGATTTCTTTTTCTATAGTTAAGTATGGACTAACAAACATGTGACTGCTGTTATAGGAAAATGATCACCGGGTCAGAAATCAGAGGCGGACGCAAGGGCAAGCGCTTTAATATGAAACACAACACAAATAAAACAAACGACAAAGAGCCTTAAACATGAACTATGAACCCAGTAGGTGATAATACAGCAAACAACAAACACTAGAGAATCACAGAATGAAAGGAAACCTTATTAATGGTGTAAAACTGGACACGTGAGTGCTCAGTGAGGTCATGTGACATGCAGAGGCTGATGGGTAGCAAAGTCGCATGCCGAATACAGCACTAACATGACACGGTGACGCTCAAGGTTGATTAATTTCCTGTAACAGCACATGACAGTATTTTATTCCTCTTCCCACATAATTAATTTAATAATTTATTAATAAAAGATGCATAAAACTATTAAGTTCCTGTCATCACTTAGGCAGCTCCGTGGTCATGGAAAGTCATGGAAAAATAAAATTCTAAGCACTTTCTGAATTCCTTCACTGATACATGTCACTGTATTTTACTTCTCAGGATGAATTACAGAGAAAATTAGTTCAGACACGTCACAGCATCATGCGTCTATAACAATCCTGTTTGTGTTCTTAATGACGTAATCCCAAAACAGGACATCGTTTCAAATGGACGCGATCTTCTTTTTGTTTGCTCATGTTATAGGCTTACACACGATGCTTTTCGGAAACGTGTCCCAAAAAAATAAATAAATAAAAATGTCTCATAATACTGATAAATTGCTATGGATTTGAAGCATAGAAATCAATAGATGATATTTTGAGTTTGGTCTGCATTTTCCTCAAGAGGTTGAAAAAAGAGAACGTATGCAAACGGACTCATTGATCTGTGCTGTGTGCCAGCGTGAGTGCAGAGGTCACATCCCTAATGCTGGAGTTGTGTACATTATAGAACATTTAAAACTTTTGGAAGACAATCATAATTGTTTGTTAGACAGTTAATCATCATCATAAGTTTTATAATTATGTCCTGCAAGTTGACTGATAATGTTGAGTTATCTCAGTGACAAATGTTAGGGGATCAGAGATTATTCATATACAGCATTCTGAGTGTTTTTTATTTATTTTTATTCTGTCTGTGCTGCATGTTGGTATGTATGGTCAGAGTGTTGCTTTATATTGTACAATGTCCTTTTGTTTGAAAAGCGTAATAAAATTATTCTATTTTAAAAAACTCTGATCACGATACATAACAGTTTTCACGGCGGTGAAATTCTGAACACATTTGATGCCTGGTGTTCATTCGGTGTTGCGTAAACACTAATCCCGTCGGACGAGCCATCGCTTTGTATTAGTACTAAAGCATGCCTTCTCACCCTTTGTGCGCTCGTGATACAGAAACGCAGCTCAAACGTGATGCATGTCCTCATTGTCAAGTCCACTGAGCTGCAAGGCGGTGCTGCGGCGTTATTTATAGCTCCAGCAGAGGAGCAGCAGCAGTCTGCACTCGCTGCACCCAGGCAGACTCCTGACTTCTTCTCCACAGCGTGTCGGGCGTAAATAAAGTCAGTGCTGACATCACGGCACTCCAGACGAGCTTCTCCATTCACACTCTCAACCCTCCCTTTCTCTCTGTGTCCTTTCCATGAGGAGGAGCCATGTACCAGTCCACCACTCCCCCGATCCCCTCCATCCCCACCTCCACCCCCCCTCCCCCTCCTCCCCATCCGGCCTGCAGATGGAGCGTAAGGCAGGAAGCGCGGCACTCGTCCAGCCGTTCAGGAGCCGCTTTACGGCCTTCCTAACGAATAAGCGAGAAAGGTCTACCTGTGTCCTAGCAGCCATGTAGGTCAGAGCCAGCACAGAAGGAGTGAGAGATCACATGGCACGCAGGACCACAAGCTCAGGAGTTTACTGAGAAATCACATGGCTTGCAAGAGCAAGAGCTCAGGGCTTTATTAGCAAGGACTGTCCCTGTCTCCTTGTCCTCTTCTTTTCTCCTGCCAGGGGACTCTATGGGCTCCTTGGTGTCCGGATGCTTTGCCCAGCCAGACCTGGCCGATCCCGAACACGTCTCCATCCAGTAAGTGGCTTTGCATGACGTTCTCGTTAATCACAGCGAGGATGACGATTAGAGTGCACTCTGGATCAGGCTGGCAGCTGTGTGTGTGTGTGTGTGTGTGTGTGTGTGTGTCAGAGCGATTGCAAGTGTGTGTGTGTGCACACCGCAGTGACTCCTCAGAACTGTAGCTTGCAGCATCTCTCTCTCTCTCTCTCTCTCTCTCTCTCTCTCTAATGTCCTCTAAACCTGAAGGTTGAAACGCCTGCTTTGCTGCCTGTGTTGTACTTCCTGTTTTCCCCAGGAAGTCGGATGCTCCTAATCCAACAGGAAGCCCAAAGCATTCAGTGTGATGAGAATTAAAAAGAAAAAAAAAATCACCCATGCCCTTCATCTTTTTTAGCCGGGTGTTAAACAGAGGCAGAACTTGTATTAGCGCTCAGACTGCTAACTCATGACAGGTCATCAATGTCAGGTTTATTACAGCAACGTAAAAGCTTTCAGCTTGACCACATCATGTGGACCTTTTTCCTGGATGCGGAGATGATTTTTGAATCACATTCAATAGAAATGATTTCCATTACAAAAAAAAAAGCTTCAGCTCTAACAAGTGGTAATGAGGAGACGTCCACCTAGACGTCAGTGAAATGGGTGAGCAGGATATTACGTGTCTGTCACACTAACCAGGGAAGAAGATGATTCATATTTCAGGATGACTGACGGCTTTGCTGTGTCATGTAGCATTTCTCATCATCTCAGTTTGATGGGAGTAAATTGCTTGCCTCAATCCAGCCCAGCTAATTAAATCTCCCTGCTCAGGAGAGGCTGAAACCTTCGGACTGAACCCAACAACTGCCCCAATTCCCACCCCTCCACAGTCCTGCTGTGAATCTTACACTCTGGTATATTATAGCTGTTTCACTGTGTTTTATTTGAGGCTCTGGTGATAAAAATAAAGTGTTAAACAGAAGTGACAGTAGTGTCAGCTGTCACTCAGATCACAGGCTCATATTGATGCTTACAGGACTTCATATCATCTCATCCTAATGGATTTAAAACATTTCTGGTTTCGTAGTAACATAGTAAGTGTTTTTGTTTCTTCAGAGAGACTCAAAGACAGTTCGCTCCTGGATTTCGGGGAGTTTCTTTGTGATCTCTGCAGCCAGAAGTGCTTGATTATTTTCCTTCTGTTAAACTCCTACTAATTAAGAGATATACGCAATTACTTTCTACGATTGCTGTACTCGCGTTTGACGCACCTGAAGGGAGGAGGACTGTTTGGTGTGATGATGTCACGTGATGCGTCTAGACCATGAGTCTACATAAAATCTGCAGCAATTTGGAAACATTGCGAGCTCATCTGAACATCACGGTGTGTGCTTGATTTGGCGTTCATCACTCTGATTGCAAAATTTGTGTAATCCTGGAAGGACTGCTTAGCAACGTAAAACCTGCATTTTATTTCTGCATGACTGTTTATACTCGTCTTTAGGTTGTTCCATTACGTTAAATGTAACTATAAGCAATTCAGAAGTACGTTTTTTTGTTTGTAGGAAATCTTTAAGCTGTGATCTGTCTTATAAAATGAATAAAACACGTCAGGATGTGCTGTTATTGGAAAATTTCTGGTGGTTGTACCAGCCTGAAGTGAAAGGTGTTGTTGGTTATTTTCCTATAACAGCATTCCATGTTGTGTTTATTAATTTCTTTTAAGTAATGGAGGTCAGTCTTAAACTCCGACACATTTTTTAGGTTGCAAGTCATACAGCGATTGCAGTGTAATTTTCGTCCGTAACGTTCGATTCTTTTATGAGGCATAAACATAGCAGCAACCTTTAGCGATTTTCTGATGAGTTAAAGAGACGTAACCGTATCCTGTAATAATGATGAATCAGCAGTCTTTCTCTTGGCTGTGTTTTGTTTATTACGTTAGCCGTCAGCGTCAGTCCTGCGTGACAGGCTAGCGAGCAGTAAACAGGTTTGTGTTGACGCGTGTGCCAGGTGGCCTGCTGATGTGTGCTGATGTCACGTGATGGACACCTGCCTGTTGGGGCTCATGGCCTCTCAGCTTGTGCTGGGAAAGCTGTCGCTTCCTGGCTCCTGAGACCCGAGCTCGGGCCAGAGATGTGAGTCAGACCCTCAGGCTCTCCGCCAAGCGTCTGAGCCTGCCTACTTCAGCCTGCCTTCCCACCATGCCTATACCCCTCTGAACTGACTCTTATACACATGGCTTTGCTGTTGTTAAATGTGTAACGTGTGCTTTTTAAAAATCGACTCAGTTTGCAGATGGAGGTCAGCGACATGTTTTCAGAGCTTAGGTCTCTGTGTGCACTGAGAAGTGATTTTATGTCGCCTGGTGGTAGATAAAATATCTTCTGAAATCATCTCCTCGCTTTTAAAATAGCCTATTAGTGGTCAAGCACATTTTCAGTTCCACAGCGACCAGAGGAAGTGGTTTTGGGTGTATAGTGTGGTTTTCTCTGTTAAACGCATCAACTTTGTTCTTTAAGTGAACAGTTTTTGTGTGTCTGGAGGTCAGTAATGAGCTCAAAGGAGGTTGATGCTGGAGCTGTTTACTTGTTGTGAGCAAATACTCAGAAAAACAAAATAAATGAATAGCTGAACAAAGTACTGAGAAAGATGATCACTCCGTTATACATGCTGGGGAAAAAACCTAAAAAAATGGTAAATGATGAAAAGACAAACAAAGATACGGCCATTCAGCTGCATGAGAAACAAGCTCCAGAGCTTTCAACACACAAATGTCTTTTTGCATAATGGTCAAGAGTCAGTTTTAATGGTGATATAACATTCGAACAATGCAAAGCTTTATACACATTGTGCTTCCATACATGTCAGTTTTTTTTAGGAAACATTGTCAATCTTTGTGTTCAGCTTCATCCCCTTGACCGGTAAAAACAGATAAGTGAATTATCTGGCTGCGCTGGGCATCCGCCGATCTGAGACTTAGATTTAAAGAGTTTAAACACAGACAAACATGGACCATAAAGCAGTTTTCCAGACGGGTTTTCTCAGCCGTGTGCTGCTCTTGTTCCCAAGCCATGATATAAACCATTACTCTACCTTTAAATGGCAGCACTTCTCAATAATGTTTATTAATACAGATGGATTATATGAATGTCCACTACACTGTGAATGATATGTTACTGTCAAAACGAGAAGATTAATCCATACTTTGCCTTGTGGTCAGATCCACTTTCTGACCAGTCCGATTATTAAAGAGGAAGAATAGGTAATGTGAGGATAGGCCAAGCTGCAGAAGCTAACTCCAGTTCTTTCTCGGTTTTATCTCAGCTAATCAGTCATTTATTTAAGGAAGGAAATGAATCCCGAGCTGCAGTTCTGATGGCTGAGTCATCAGAGTAATCTGTACGTCCCATGGTTATCTCCTGACCCGAGTCCTACAGGGAAAAGAGAGAGAGCTATTTCCTAGCAGTACAGAGCTGTGTGTGTGTGTGTGTAAGTAGTCAAACCTCAGATGCATAACTATCCTCCCCTAATTTATGCACCAGTGTATACATATACAGTGTATACAGTGTATATATATATATATATATATATATATATATATATATATATAAATAATCAGAATCAGATGTTCCAATCACTTCCATGGCCACAGGTGTATAAAATCAAGCACCTAGGCATGCAGACTGTTTTTACAAACATTTGTGAAAGAATGGGTCGCTCTCAGGAGCTCAGTGAATTCCAGCGTGGAACTGTGATAGGATGCCACCTGTGCAACAAATCCAGTCGTGAAATTTCCTCGCTCCTAAATATTCCACAGTCAACTGTCAGCTGTATTATAAGAACGTGGAAGTGTTTGGGAACGACAGCAACTCAGCCATGAAGTGGTAGGCCACGTAAACTGACGGAGCGGGGTCAGCGGATGCTGAGGCGCATAGTGCGAAGAGGTCGCCAACTTTCTGCAGAGTCAATCGCTACAGACCTCCAAACTTCATGTGGCCTTCAGATTAGCTCAAGAACAGTGCGCAGAGAGCTTCATGGAATGGGTTTCCATGGCCGAGCAGCTGCATCCAAGCCATACATCACCAAGTGCAATGCAAAGCGTCGGATGCAGTGGTGTAAAGCACGCCGCCACTGGACTCTAGAGCAGTGGAGACGCGTTCTCTGGAGTGACGAATCGCGCTTCTCCATCTGGCAATCTGATGGACGAGTCTGGGTTTGGCGGTTGCCAGGAGAACGGTACTTGTCTGACTGCATTGTGCCAAGTGTAAAGTTTGGTGGAGGGGGATTATGGTGTGGGGTTGTTTTTCAGGAGCTGGGCTTGGCCCCTTAGTTCCAGTGAAAGGAACTCTGAATGCTTCAGCATACCAAGACATTTTGGACAATTCCATGCTCCCAACTTTGTGGGAACAGTTTGGAGCTGGCCCCTTCCTCTTCCAACATGACTGTGCACCAGTGACCAAAGCAAGGTCCATAAAGACATGGATGACAGAGTCTGGTGTGGATGAACTTGACTGGCCTGCACAGAGTCCTGACCTCAACCCGATAGAACACCTTTGGGATGAATTAGAGCGGAGACTGAGAGCCAGGCCTTCTCGTCCAACATCAGTGTGTGACAAATGCGCTTCTGGAAGAATGGTCAAAAATTCCCATAAACACACTCCTAAACCTTGTGGACAGCCTTCCCAGAAGAGTTGAAGCTGTTATAGCTGCAAAGGGTGGACCGACGTCATATTGAACCCTATGGATTAGGAATGGGATGTCACTTAAGTTCATATGCGAGTCAAGGCAGGTGAGCGAATACTTTTGGCAATATAGTGTGTATATATATATATATATATATATATATATATATATATATATATATGTATGTAGACCTCCTGCCTAATATTGTGTTGGTTCCCCTTTTGCTGCCAAAACATCCCTGACCAATGAGGCATGGACTCCACTAGATCCCTGAAGGTGTGCTGTGGTAACTGGCGCCGAGATGTTAGCAGCAGATCCTTTAAGTCTTGTAAGTTGTGAGGTGTGGCCTCAGGTAGTCATAATGTTATGCCGGATCTGTGGACATATAGATAGATAGATATGTGATGTGTGGTTCTTCTCTTCTCTTCTCTTCTCTTCTCTTCTCTTCTCTTCTCTTCTCTTCTCTTCTCTTCTCTTCTCTTCTCTTCTCTTCTCTTCTCTTCTCTTCTCTTCTCTTCTCTTCTCTTCTCTTCTCTTCTCTGTGCCCCAGAGTTCCTTCTCCTTTGCCCAGTGTGTACTATAGGTCTGAGTCATGGCTCTGCATCCTCCCACTCCCCCTCGAGGCAGACCGCTTTCCAGCCTGCACTTCATCTTCTGATGAATTATCGTCAAGGGCAAAATTGTTCTGGTTGTCCTTCAAGAGCAAGAGATCCAGACAACAATGCATGCCCGAGCTTCTCGAAGGAATTCACTAATGTGCCACAGAGTGCTGTCAGAGTGAAGCTGCTGTTGTACTACATGCTGGTTCAAGCACCGTTGTTTTCCTGTGGTTCTTTTTTTTTTTTACCCAGGCTCTGAAGTTTGAGAGTTATTGCAAATCTGAAACCGAGAGCGGGAAGTGGAGGAGTGTTGGGAATGAGCGGGGAGGATTGTACATGTCCAGTTCAGCCAACGTGTTGCACTTTACATGGGACTGATGCATCAGAAAAATCAGGATCGCCTCAAGAAGTCCATTACTCCTAGATATGAGAAATATATAAGTAGACCATATTCATACATGAGTGCTGTTTGGACTTGGAGAGGAAAAACTTTAAATGCAGCTTCAGCTGTGGTCAATCTAAGTTCCACATGTGTTCTGTGTGAAGAGGAACTATCATATAGTTATGAGGAACTTCACAGTAGGCCAGTTTTTCATACCAGCCTAAGCTTTTTTATTTTTTATTTTTTAAATGCTGCTTAATTCTAAGTTCCTCAAGTTAATCCTTTTAATGATGATAAATTTAGCATCATTTCTGGATATAGGTTTTTGACTGTTTTGATGAGGTTCATGTTGATGTCACTAGGCCGGGGAAAGAGCTAGAACTTGTTCTAATTTTCTAATCTTGTAAGCTCGATTAAAGTGGCCAAGAGCTGCGTACTATTAGTGGAAAAGGGAATTTGTCTGGCCTTACAAAAGACTAACTCCTAGATATATTTTTAAAAATAAAATGCACTTCTAGGCCTTTCAGAAATGTTACACTGAGAACTTTTACTAATCCTGAGACTCTCTCTTGCTTCCTGGATCTGTGTATACACACAAGTGCAAACAGCCAGTCAGATTATAGCCATGAAGATTCTGAAGCTTGTGGGACCTGTGATGCATCGGTACAAGTTTTTCACATCGAGTGTGTTGATTTTTTTGTACCCATTGATACTGATACTGAAATGAGCAACATGGTGGTGTTAATCAGTCTGAGACTACATGGGAGTTTAGCATGAGTAAAGTGTACACACTGGTGCATGGGGGAAAGGAAGTGTGAATGTCTCAATGTTCAGTGCTCTGGGTTTGTAGAACTGAACTGCTCTCACACTCGACAGATGCGACTTTGCATGTTCAGGTTGTTTATTCTCATGTAAGAGATGAGCGCTGCAAGACGGATGCTTTTACACAAGCGCATGGAGAGCATGGGTTCAAATTCCAACTGTGCCGGAGAAAAATCAGGGAAAATAATGTGCACAAATAAGAAGCTGTGTTATCAGAAGTTACTGATTTTTTAAGACGATATTTTATTCATATTGACATTGTCACAGAGCACAGTGTGCAGGTTGCTTTGCTTTGTGTTGCTTTTCTGTCAGTCATGAAAAATCTGCTGACTGGCATCATTTCATGTCGTCTGCTAATTAGCACAAGACACTCGTCTATCACTTCACATAGATACATGATGTTGGTATCAGAGCATTTTTTTATGATTATGGGAAATATAGATATCAATACATTCCAACTGGGAACACAACAGTGTATCTGGGTCTGACGCTAAGTGTGAACCGATTCTCGTCCTCAGAACCACACAGATATTACAGTATGATATCAGAGGCAGAACGCTGGCGTGTTTTAAGAGAAGCTGTGTTCTACGTTCATATAAAAACGTCTGCGCTGCATCAGTGTGCATAATATATTCAACACACAAAACATTTCAGTTGACTGGATAGGAAAATCTGTCAATTCTGATCCACTGTTTCAGGAGAGTACTTAGTGTCAGCTCAGTAGATCCTTACAGCATTTTGTGTTTTTTGAGAATTGATTTGCAAACTAAGCAAAAAAATGAGATCAAGAAGGACAGTTAATTTCACTGAAAAGCCCAGATCTCATTAAGCTGGAAATTCAGGCTTTGTCGATTATTAGCAAAAGATAACAAGTAATGAATGTTGTTCAGAGAGTTTTGTGGAAGCTTGGACTAAAGATAATAGAGTTTTTATTATTATTATTTTAAGTTTCTGGTCTCAGAGTCTGTACAGACTTTTGGTTTAAGGCAAATCTTGTTTTTTTTCTTTCTTTTTCATAATTTTTCATAATAGAGTTTCTGCTCAAATCTGATTGGGATGATGAGACACTGTTTTGAGGCGTTTAAGCGCACATTATGTACTTTTGTGGTTTTGCACGTGTCATTTAAAGTCATTAAAGACACATGGTTCAGTCGCTGGACATTTTGACTTAGATTTTTTTTCACGAAGTGAGAAGAATCTGGGTTTGGGTTGGGGCAGTGGCTTTTCATACTGAAAGAATAACTTCCTGGTTTTTAGTCACTTCCCCTGACAGTCGTTTCAGAGGCCATAGAGGAAATGCAGGTCAGTAAAAATGACGCTAGAGCTAGCAGAAGCAGTGAAGCCACTCCAGAGCTATTAAGGGCTCAGCCTAAATGATTTCATTCTCGCATTCTTTCAGAATGAGGCAGTTTGGCCTGAAGAGCTCTGTTTGTCCTTCCAGTCCATATGGAAGCCATCATGTGTGATTATCATTTATCATTCCTAAAAAAAAAAAAAAAAACCTTTAGAAATGATAAGGAGAAACAAAACAAATAGTACGTGGGTATACAATTCAGCTTTTTCTAAGAAAAGGATCTTTTGACAGAACTCTTTTAACTTCCCAAATAAAATGACCTTCTGAGTGAAAGTGTAATTACAGAGAAAAGTGAGTCAGCCCACAAATGATGGCTATGCAATATTAATAAGATTTGGTTAGTCAAAGTGACGGGTCTTTAGTGCTGCTTGATCTTCTTCTCCTCATGACACATGAGGTGCTGTATGTATGAATAAAATCTCACACATCACTACATGTCTTTTTATTTTGGTGTAAGGTCATGATACGTTAAGAGATATATCAGGACCGGTACTGTTATCAGGTAATTACAGTAGATAGCTGCTGCACTACATTTAAAATCAGCTAGTTAATATTTTAACTCTTTTCCCCAAGACCGATGTGCCGATGTTCAGCATTGAATACCTTTGACATGTCACACTCCACAGAGGTGATTAATAACTCATATAAAGTAGTTTCTTAAGTATTTCTGTTTATATTAACAGAAAATTCTATTAGATTCATTGAACATTCGGTTTATACTCTTAGAAAACCAAATACGGTTATTTTTTTCACACAAATGTTAATATCTCGATTTATATCAGACTTGGAATAATGATAATTTTTTAAAATAAGTATAAATGTGTGTTTTCAGCTGAGACTTAAAAATCTCACTGTTCAATACACATATTCTTCATGTGTTTTTCCTCTCGGGATTTTCAAGCTCGTGTTATCATACAGAGACTTTACATTGATTTTAAAGTCAAAATTCATTATCAGATAATTATTATTAAAGCAAGAAAATCAGACACTGGAAACTTGTCTTGAGCTTAAAATGGCTCTTAAACATGTTCTGACCAAAACCCGCCTGAACTGTCATTGAAGAGACTGAAGGAGTGAAAAGGAAGATTAAGGAGCATGCTTAAGATGTTAATGATAGTAATAGAGTTCCATATCTTAGGAACAGGACGTCAAATGATGTCTAAGAGGTTGAAAATCCCAGTAAGGATCAATAGAGAGGAATTGGACTAGGCCCAAACACTACCTAGAAAAGGCTGTCCCTCAAAACCCACACAAAACCAGTATGGAGACTGGTGAGTGAGCCGCAGTGAGGCCAACAGTCTCTCTGAAGGAGCTGCAGAAGGTGCAGCAGATAACCATTTCAAGAGGACTGGGAGACTAGGAAGAAACCACTGCTCAAGAGGAGCCATGTCAATGAGGAGTGAAGTAAAGTGTGCTTTCTGTGTGTCTTGGGCACTGTGTGGTGCAAAAACACAGAGAGGTGGATTTAAGAAATAAAACACAACGGGACATGCTGGTACGGGAAAAGAATCAGTGGCGTGACGTGGCTCGCGTGAGGTGGAGCTTCTGTTAGTCACTTAGTTTTCTTTTTATATCACAGTAGTTTAATGAGACTGACTTTTTATCTCTTTAGAGTTGTGGAATGTCAGTAAAAGGAGCTGTACAGGGCGGATGGGCCTCAAGACCTGGACTGAAGTAAACAGAACCCAGGAGAGGCCTCTGGCTCACTCCCTAAAGCCACGCTGAGTTTCAGCCTGGACACTCCCTTCTCCAGAAAATCACAAATACCTCTGCTGTGGTGTGTGTGTGTGTGGTGAATCGTGATCGAATGGAAGGGAAGCGGCATTTAAAGACATCACACATGTGACGAGTCATCTGTAGAACCACATCTCTAAACTCTGGTTTCTCATTCTGCTGGACGTCTGCTGACCACTGATCACTGGAGGCAATACGCTATTCCTGTCTGAACTCCTAAATCTGCTCCAGATTGAAATGCCTGCATATCAGCACACCATCTTGAGAAAAATTCACAGTATTTCACTGAAGGTGAGGGAAAACTCACTGGGCTTGTGAGTAGGTGTTGTTTTTGAGCACAGTTTTATTTGGATTTGAACGAAATGCTCTGTTTTACATTTTCATTGTTTGCTTTGATGAAATCTGAGTTGATTTTAAACAAGGTACGAGCTTGAAATGAACATTGTACAAGTTGTTGCTTCTGGCAAGTGACAAGCTGCTCCTCAAACACAAAACGTGTGTTATAAAGTCTGTATAACGGCATGCAACCTTTTACTTTTTTAAAAGAGTCTCAGTTTAAAGCTTCTGTGCTTGTCTTATCTTTTCTTTCAAGAGTAGTTTGGTCAAAGATGGTAACAGGAAAAGGAATGTGTGAGTGTTTGGTGTTCATGAAAAATTAAATTACACCTGTTAATTTAGGTGTAAATTACATTTACATCTAAATTAACACCTGCAGTTTTTTTTTGTTTACTTTTTTTCACTGTCTACTTTATTAGGAACATTCCAACATCTCACTCACATTTATGAAAGGAGTCTCAGGTGTAAACACACATGTGTTCCAGCACAGGAAGGTCTTCAGGATAGAAGGGTTTTTTCCAGAAAAAAAGCTAAAATTACAGGCTTTTTTGGGAGAGAGAGAGAGAGAGAGAGAGAGAGAGAGAGAGAGAGAATGACCAGACTGTTTAGGTGAGGACAGAATGTCTTCTGGACGTTCAACAACGTTAAATTTATCTGTAAACTGTTAAAATATGTGATGTCATTCAGTAATAAATCAAACATTGTAATCATTGGGAAATCGCTGTGGTATTAAGCTGGACACTCCAAGATCATGGCATTTTATGAGATGTATTGAAAATCTTTTATTATATACCCTTTATGTGCCGACGTCACAATGACGTCGCAGCGCTAACAGGAGGCTAAACAAAGGGAAAACTGGAGGTGGCCAGCACAACCAGTACGACTACACAAGGAACACAAATGTCATCTTGTTGTGTGACAGAATCGACGGAGTACATTCTCCAATTTGAAGTTTTATCACATACCTATAAAATAACCTACGACAGCTGTGGTTAAACTCAATAAAACAAGCGGACTGGACAGAAACTATCATCAACGATGCTGGCGTTTGCAGATAAAGTTAAAGAAACAATTGTTTTTGGTTGGTGTGGTGTATGGTTTGTTTACGTGTCTAAATATTTCTTATGCATGCCCACCTCATCAGAAACTGGGGAACAAGTTCAATGATTTCTCACGTAATGCTAACTTTTTAGCGTGAGTTAGCTAACTGGAAGCTAACGGCCGGAGACTAAACGAAGGAAACTGTTTGTGTCATCTCCCTTCCTACAGTTGCCAGAAACTCTCGGTTTTTCTATTAGATAGGTGTAGATGTCCGGTCACTCAACCGCAGGTCATCCTGTCACATTGTCCATCCATCGAGTGGACATGTACGGGACAGCCAATCTGTTAAAGTCTGTCCGTTAAAGTTAATTTCTTTCAAGTAACATTCGTGGTCCTGGACAGTGAGTGACCTAACTAACTAACTAACTAACTAAATTCAGATTTTGACCAGTTGTTGTTTAAAAACTACTGCTTGCAAAGTGGTCAGGGAACTCTTTCTGCCTCCACCTAAGCTCCGCCCACAAAAACACGTCACAATGTTTACTAACAGAAAGGGGTCTATATCAACTACGTTTAAATTTACAACTCGTTCTGACGACTCAATGAATATGCAAATGACGTGTGACGTCATTGGGGGGAATTTGAAGCGATTTCTTGAGCACGTCTCAGCAACTTTCCCCTGAAAAGAGCTAACTACGCTGCTCATGCAGTTTAATGACCAGCATGTAGTCTAGTGACAGTGGTAGTTTAGTGAACACTGTGCTGACCGAAGCAGGCGGTGTGTGAGGCGTGTGTGTAGCATGTCGCATTATTGTGCTCCGAGAGAGCTGGGTCATGGCACAGAGCAGACATCTGTAACTCATCATGAGATGTTGTGAGAGAAGGCTCCAGATGCTCCAGCTTTCTTCTC